>NC_091182.1:4087973-4105473 GCF_040958095.1 Procambarus clarkii | reverse complement strand
CAACAAAAACATTATCAGGTACATGAAATATTATTAACATGATCATAAACAAAAGAGCATCTGCTCCAAACATGCTACCTCCAACATCTGTAGTACTCAATCCCAACATTCCTCCCCTTTTAAATAAACTATATCCCTACAGGTTAAGTCCTATCAGGCGGTCGTATGACTCTTCCTGATTTTCTCAATGGGAGTCCTGACCTGTTACTTCTGGGAAACATTCTTCTGAATTACTCCTTGTAGAGTCTATAGGGGTTAACTGTATCCCCATTACAATCTACTGCCCCTTGCTCTGCCTTCCTGTCTCCTGTAGGTGCTGCTATCCCTTCATTATTAGGATGGATATCACTAGTTGCCCCACCCCCACCTGAAGGGTCTTCAAAATTCCTGGGAAACCTTGCATGAGCTGATCGGCATGCCTTTTCCAATTAATGTTCCCAAAACTCTGCACTTGCCACAGTGAAGTTCCTGCGGCCCAGGACCTCCCTAATTTTCCCTTCCACCCAGGGCTTTCCACTTCCAAAATTCCTTGCATATACTGCATCCCCCTCATTAAACAACAATTCCTCTCCCTGAGCCAACTGACTGGCCAAGCTAGTTACCGATTTCTCTTTATTGGGATCTGTCTTTACTGCTTCCATGTGCACTTTAAAGTGTCCTATTAAACAGTAATTCAGAAGGAGATTTACCAGTAGTAGAATGAACATTTTCCTTTGATTATATAAAAATCTACAAAGCCTTGTATTAATAGTACCTTTCCGTAAACCGCTTTAACCATTCTTTCAAGGAATCTCACTGCTCTCTCTGCTAGACCATTTGGAAGAAGGATTACAGGGGGCAGGTGTTACATGTTTAATACCATTTTTCCGAAAAAAATCCTCCATTTCCACAGAAACAAATAAGGAGCATTGTCTGAGACAATTATGTCTGGCAATCCAAAATTACAAAAATGTTTTCCTTAGTAATTCACAAGTTACAGATGATGTGGTGGAATTACACACATTGCACATCCAAAAATTTGGTGTATGAATCCACACCACTAGGTAATATTTATTATCCATAGGTCCCGCATAATCTACATGAAGTCTAGACCAGGGTTTTCCAGTGCATGGCCAAGAAAGTACTGGGGCCTGGGGTTTCTGATAATTCTTAAAGCAAATATGACAATTTTTTGTTACCTCAGCAATATCCTGGTCTATTTTTGGCCACCAAACCCAACTTCTAGCTTCTGCTTTCATAGCATTTATGCCATTATAGCCTACATGCAGCTGTTCCAAAATCTTACATCTCAGTTCCCCTGGCACCACCACTCTATTCCTATACAAGAGTACATCCTGGTGAATACTAAGGTCAGCCTTTACTGCAGCATACTCTGACAAAACAAATTATCATTCCAACCATATTTGACATTTTTCAACAACAGACTTAATTTAGGATCTCTACCAGTTGCCTTCCTAATAGTCTGGAATGAAATATCCTCAAAAGACATAGATTCCACCAGGTTAACATCTCCACTGGAATACTGGAATTTAATTCTTCTGTCACAGGCAATCTACTTAATGCATCAGCTACTACATTATCCTTGCCTGGCTTAAACTCTAAATCATACTCAAACTGAGAGAGTAGTAATGCCCATCTTTGAATTCTAGCATTGGCATTAACTGGAATCTGCTTACCTTTGCCAAACAATCCTAGCAGGGGTTTATGATCTGTTCTAGCAAGAAATTTCCTCCCCAGCAGAAAATACCTCAGTATTTTTACAGCATATACCAAAGCTAAGGCTTCTTTATCTAACTGAGAATAATTCTGTTCCGCAGGAGATAATTTCTTGCTAGCAAAATATACTACTTTATCCTGACCATCTACTTCCTGTAATAATACACAACCCACTCCTACTGGGGAAGCATCTACCTCCAGTTTTAATGGGAGTCTACCTGTAAAATTAGTGAGCACTGGAGAATTGATCAATTCCTGCTTAATATTCCTGAATGCATTTTCCTCTCTTGCTGCCCACTTAAATCTAGCCCCTTTTTTCAACAATTCATGCAAGGGTGCTAATTTTGTTGAAAAGTTCTTCACGAACTTACAAAAATGTGTAACCATCCCAACAAAAGACTGTACTTCCCCAACTGATGTTGAGGCTGGGGCATCTATTATAGCAGCTACATTTTTGTGAGAAGGAGTAAAGCCCTTACCTGAAACATGGTACCCCAGATATTCAATGGCCTTGGTCTTCAACGTTGTTTTTCCCTTATTAATCTTCACATTGTGCTTTTGCAAAAGATTCAAAATTTGTTCTAATCTAGCATCATGCACTTCCTCATTCTCCCCACATACAATAATGTCATCTAAAAAACTAGCCACACCTTCAATGTTAACTAACAACTGGGACATGAATCTCTGAAAAATTGCTGGAGACGAGGAGAGTCCAAAAGGAAGTCTTTTATACTTAAATAACCCCTTGTGGGTATTAATCACTAACAATTTCGGCTCTCCTCCTCTACAGGAATTTACAAGTAAGCATCTTTCAGGTCAATCTTAGAAAAAATTGCTCCCTTGCAGACCACTGACAACAACTCATCTATCGTAGGTAAAGGGTACTTCTCACAGTGTATGCGGTTGTTCAGTTCTTTGAAGTCTGCACAGATTCTCAAGGATTTCCGATCTGCCTTCAACACTGGTACAATTGGGGCTGCCCACTATGTGTAATTGGCTCTAAGATGCCTTCTGCCACATGCTTTGCCAGGGCTGATTCTACCAATTGCTTGTAATGAAACGGCACTGTTCTTGCCTTGAAAAATTTAGGTGAAGCCCCACTTTTCAGGTGAATTTTTGCCACCATGCTATTAATTGGCTTATCTGCCTCCACTGAATATTTGTCTCACATTTGTTCGGCACTTTTAATTGTTTTAACTATCGACAATTCATCTAGGCCCGCCAAGAAAATTCCCACTTTTTCCATGAGATCCTTACCACATAGGCTAGGATTATGTGAATCCACTACATAAAAATCCTGGACAATTTCTTTTCCATTATAACCTAGTTTTGCCGACACCTTGCCATAGACCTTAATCGGTACATTATCATAAGCACTTAAAGATTTTTTACCTGGTTTTACATTCAATTGCAAGGTATCTGCCCAATCTCTAGACAATGTTGACACTGCAGCACCAGTGTCCAGTTCCAAGGGAACTAACTTCCCATTAATTACAAAATTCACCACTTGTGACTTCACTGAACATACCTTTTCTTTCAACGAATATAGTCGGTTTTCCTCACCTGCAGCTTCTTCAGACAGGTTACCTTCCTCCACTGCCTTGACCACAGTACCACTACCTCTTCTTCCTGCATTCCCTGGTCGTCTCCTCTCCCAGGCCTTTTTGTTCCTGTTCAGATATTCCCTACACACTCTCTGCAAGTGTCCCTCCTTGTTACAAAAGTTGCATATATATGCACGAAACTTGCACTTGCTACTTATGTGCTTGTATCCACAGTGTGTACATCTGGTCTGGCTCTGTACGACCATAATTTCCTGAGTAGAAGTCTTACTTCCAAAAGCCCTTTCCAGATTCAATATCTTCTCGAGCACTGTCCATGAAGTCATCGATTGTAGATCCAAATTTTCTGCCACCAGGTTAGGGAAATAATTCTCCTTTTCCACTGCCATGAACAACTGGTCCCTAACCCTGCCGTCCAACTGTGCTCCAAAGTTGCAGTGGTTAGCCAAAGCCTTCAATTCCGCAAATAAATCCTGTACGGATTCCTGCTGATTTTTCGTCCTCTTCTGGAAATCCATCAAACTCCTGTGATATGATGGTTTCACCACATACTGACGTTTAAGCAAAGCAATCAAGTCTACATAGGTCCTCGTGTGCGGTAGCTCAGGTGCACACAAATTTCCGAGAACACTATATGCTTCAGAACCCAGTGAAACTAAGAGTACCGCTTTCTTGGTGGTGTCCTCCTTAATCTCCCGGTACTGAAAGTTTGCTTCCAGCAGGCTGAGCCACAGGTCCAACGAGATCTTGGCAGTGTTTAACGGCTCCATTGACATGGTAGCCATGGCCACGGTGTAGCACACTCCACTGTTATATGCGAAGCGTCCACTCGTCCACACGACGTACCCTGCACTGTCTTGATCCTCACACCACGTCTCGTACCCAGGCTCTCTGCCAGTGATGTTTAATTCTCGTCGCCACTGTTATGGTTTTGGTCAGACAAACAATTTTCGTCCACATCGTTTTATTATCCGCCAGTAACAACAACAAAAACATTATCAGGTACATGAAATATTATTAACAAGATCATAAACAAAAGAGCATCTGCTCCAAACATGCTACCTCCAACATTTGTAGTACTCAATCCCAACAGAGGAGGTGCCAACTTGGACGAAGAGGCCCTTCTGTGAGAGAGTGTGTGACTCCTTTCTAATCTGCCCAGTTGAAGGAGGTGTTGGAGGTCGTGAAAGAAGAGTTGCTGTCGATCTCCTGATTTATTATTTTCATTTTTTTCATTTACTGTATTGACTGATTGTATGTGTGATCATGTAATTTGTGTCAGTAAATTCACACATTTTATCATCGTGTTTAGGTGTGCCTCCAATATAATATTCTCTATAAGCATACACGAAGGTTATCATAGTACCACCTAGGGAACATCACGTTTTCTATAGAAGCTCTTATCGTCTGGAGAGTGGTAAAACAGCACAGACTTATATAAAAGTATACCCTAGGCCATCCGACCAGTATCGGAGCCGGAATGGTGGCAACATTGTGGTAACAAGCAACGTAGTGGCTGGAGAGAGTTAAAGCCACACAGACTTTTGTGGGAGAGTGCCTTAGGCTGACAGTCCAGTGGCAGATCTACAGGAGTAGCAACACTCTGGCAATAAACAGTATAGAATACACCCACTGAACTGCATCGCTGGGCTGCAGATATACTAACCTAGCTGGCGACCGTGTTAAAAGAAGATAGGGAAGGAAGCGGGAAAAGAATTCCTGCAACCTTTTTGTCTGGCAGGCAAGACTCAGGGGGCTGAGTATTCTGCCTTCTGAGCCCCTAGCAGCTGATTGCTAGTGGAGCCCCAGCCCACCCCCATGACAAGAACTCGCGACCTCGCCAGGATGCATTAATCAAGACAGTGTTGCCAGGGTACGAATACAGTGTTGCCAGTGAATTCAGTGATACTGTTACCCAACCAGCTAAGGGAATGAAACTGTGAAATTAGTACCTACTAACTTGTCTGTGCTGTCGTGTATGCTCGATAACATAGAGATGGTGGAGGATAAAATAAAGAAATTTATGGATACGAGGGATGAGAAAATTTTGAAGGAGTATACCAAAGCCCAGCTCCAACAAGTGGCAGGCCACTTGGGGATCCGATTGAGGACGACTAAGGTGGCGGAGCGTAGGCTAGAAATAATGGCACAACTCACAGCTCGAGAAGTGACAACAGGGGAAGAGCCGTCCCAAGAAGGGCCATCCCAAGGTGAACCGTCCCAACTAGAGCCATCCCAAGCACCTACCAGTGTGGGGAGGACTCACAGTGAACGTGGGAGCAGTAAAGGGTCGAGCAGTAGTAAGAGGAGCCTGCAACTGGGAGTAATGAAGATGCAACTGGAAGCCCAACTGCGACGAGAGGAGAGAGAATCGCAAATGCAGCGAGTGGAGGACGAGCATGAAGCTCGGCTTCAGCGAGAGGAACGTGAAGCTCGGTTGCAGCGAGAGGAACGTTGTTACGAACCCGGATCTAGCGTCCGAGCACGGAGCAGTGACGACCACGCCATCTGTGGGTCAGCTCCCGAAACCCCCACCAAATGGACGACGACACCTGGTGAGGACGACGTGTACTGGCTACGAGGGCCAGTTTCCAGTCCCGTTCAGCGCTCAACACAGCCGCTGCTGACCTCTGGTGAGGTGGTGCTCAGACAACAACGCCATCTATGGAGTGGATATGTCGGGCGTTTGTGTCTGAGCCTGTAAGTGGGGTGCTGTAGTGTGTCTCTGTTATTGATGACGTGTCTGCTTACAGAGTCGACCTGGGACTGCTGTGATGGAAGTTGAGTCAGTCTACCCAAGGCAGCCGTCTCCATATCTTGTGCTCTACTGCAGCAGCTGTGAAGTCGTCCCCCGGAAGAACACTGTGGTGTTACCCTGCCAGTGGAGTGGCAGTAGAAGGATTACCCGGGACCGACTGCTGGAGACGATTATCCACTGGGGTATTGAGGACAGGAGAGTGATTTGTGGTATCACACGAGGCTCCTGTCTAGGGCGTTACCCTAATATCGCCCGTGGAGTGGCCTGACCAGCGTTGCTGATCCGGAACCTGCCAGCAGACCTGCTGGACTTGTGGTTGACGGCCTCCACGGCGGTGCCCCAGTGGACCTGTGTTTTGGCTGACCTGTGGCCAGGGTAGGCTCAGCTTCTCAAAGGATTCGTTGTGAGGCCACGAAAGCACCGAAGACTTAGCACCGAGAGCTTGGATCCAGAGTCTTCAGGAGAAGACGTTTGTGTACAGTGTTAATACCCCCCCCCGTGTAATCTTTTTATATATTATTTATTGGTGGTGGTCAATATATTATATTAAGTTCTTGCCTTTATTTCCCTTCCCCTTTAAGTTACTTGCATCACGGATCACATCCCTTGAAAGCCACTACTGGCTTGGGGCCGGATACAACTTCCTCTAACAACATCAGAGTAAGAACCCCGTTGCGTCCCGAGAGAGCCGTAACATAATTGGCATCCCCAGCGGGATCCGACCCCTTGTTAAGTATGTTTGACAGGGGTGGTGTCGTGGCATAATCCCTGTACATAATTCCCCCTGTGTGTGACGATTGGGACGTTATACGTCCTGTGCGGTGCTCAAGAGTGACTAAGTGCGATATTGTGCAGTGCGGTGCTCGCTGTGATTAAGCGATTAAGTGCAATATAGTGTAGTGCGGTGCTCGTCGTGATTAAGTGCAATATTGTAGAGCGAAGTGTTCGCTGTGAGTCAGTGCAATATTGGGTTGTGCGGTGCCCGAAGTAATTACGTGCAATATTGGCAAGTGAGGTGCCAGGTGCGATAAAGTGCAATATTGGCATAGAACAGTGCTCGGTGCGTTAAGTGCTAACGTGAAAGCGGTGTGTTAAGTGCTAGTTAAGTGTTCCATCTGTGACAATGGCAGAAAAAGCTACCATCGATGATCTGGACGATGTTCAGGCTTTTCTGAACAGAGAGGACTGTCTTGCCAGATTAAAATATCTGAGCAAACCAGAGCTTGTACTAGTGAGCGCCTACCTGGAGATCAAGATCCGTGCCAGTGATTCCCGTGTGGAGATCTTGTCCAAGGTTCACCGGCACTTGAAGGCAGAAGAGAAACAGGAAGGCGAGGCTCCTAGTACAAAGGAAGGTGAGGAAATAGCTTCCACGGAAAAGGAAGATAAGGTCAGTGACATTGGCAGTGATGCAGGTGAGCTTAATATTAGCTTTCTTACAGTCAAAATGCGTGCCCTAGAGATAAATCGCGAGATAGAGTGGAAGAAGTTAGAATTAGAACGAGAATTAAAAGATAAAGAATTGGCGATGAGACGTTTAGAATTAGAAGAAAGGAAAGAAGAACGAGAAAGAGAAGAGAAACGAGAAAGAGAAGAACGAGAAAGAGAAGAGAAACGAGAAAGAGAAAGGGAAGAACGAGAAAGAGAAAGAGAAGAACGAGAAAGAGAGAGAGAAGAGCGAGAAAGGGAAGAGAAACAGCGAGAGAGAGAAGAAAAAGAAAGACAGAGACAACATGAACTAGAAGTATTGCGATTAGGCGGTGGTCGGAGGCCAACAACGGACACCAGCGGTTTCGATCCGGTAAGGAACATAAAAATGGTCCCAAAATTCAACGAGAGGGAAGTTTCGAAGTTCTTTGCAGCCTTCAAGAAAGTCGCTGCCTCTTTGGAGTGGCCAAGGGAGAATTGGGCCATCATGATACAGTCAGTCTTGACTGGGAAGGCCCAAGTCGCTTACTCCACATTATCCCTTGACGACTCCGGCGATTACGACAGGGTGAAGAAAGTGGTGCTCATGGCGTACCAATTGGTACCGGAGGCGTACAGGCAGAAGTTTAGGAACCTGAAGAAGACCTCAGAGCACACTTTCACCGAATTCGCCACCATCAAGGAGCGACTTTTCCAGGAATGGTGTGCCTCTCGGAAGGTGGAGACCAAAGAAGACCTCGAGCAGCTTATACTGCTAGAGGACTTCAAGGATTGTTTGTCTGGAGACCTGAAGACGTACTTAGAGGAACAGCAAGTAGAGACCTTGAGTGCGGCAGCCACAATGGCTGAGGAATATATCCTGACTCATAAGCCGTCTGCTAAGTACGTCCCAAGGCATTACCAACGCCGGTTTGACAAACCTCAGGACGAAGAGGAGACCCCCGTCCCACAAAGCGCTAAGAAGACGCCCCCAAGTAGCCCTCGAAGGACTAGTCCTAACAGTCCTAAACACCGGAGTCCGAGGAGGAATGTGGTGTGCTGGACTTGTGGGCAGAAAGGGCATGTAGCTGCTATGTGCCGAGGCAGAAGAGGTGGCGGCGCACGAAGGGAGGTGATGTTGATGAGCTGTGGAACATCACCAGCAGGAAACCAGTCTACGACTACGCAGGAAGAACCCAGATTGTTTTCCCTCACACTTCAGGCGGGTATGTATCGAGTGATCATACTGGTAGATCAGTTGTAGTGCTCAGAGATAGTGGAGCAGCCCAGTCCCTGATCGTGAAGAGCTCGTTACCCGAGGGAGTAAGTGTGGACGGGAGACAACAGGTTGTCCTGGTTGGGTTTCCTAGGACGCAGTATATCGCCCCCTTAGTGCCAGTACATCTCGACTCGCCTTACTTCAGCGGCACATGTGCGTTGGCAGTAGTCGATACCCTCCCTGTGGCTGGGATTGACGTGGTACTAGCCAACGACTTGGTGACAGATTGGAGCATCAATCTTCCCAAGGTCGCGGACGAGTCAGTCAGAACAGCAAGGTCTGAGGTAACGACGGGCCGTGGTAATATCCAGGTAAAGGCAGACCCGGATTCAAACAGATTTAATTTGTCCTCTCGCCTACAAATTGAGAACGTTCTAGCAGTGTCTCCTGGCCTACAAATTGAGAACGTTCTAGCAGTGTCTCCTGATTTTTTCTCTCGACAAGGAACATGAGGTTACGATGGCAGAAGTACCTGAGCAAGAAGCGAGGCCTTGTGTGCAGGCACCCACGGATACCAACGTGTCTGGAGCGAAGGCGGATGTGTACTTGCGGTATGGCATTGTACAGCGTTCATTGAACCGGCCAGAGATTCCCCAGACGTCAGAGGTATGTGAGGTGTGTTCGAAAGGTCTAGTGCCCTCTTTGGTCCAAACCAGGCTAGTGGATATAGCCGGTTATGGACATGACAGGCTCGGGAAGCTTATCCCTCAATTGGCCCCATGTTTCTTAGCGATATTTTGTTTGATTCTCGTGTGTGTTCTCAGTAAGGATCAGTGGACGACCCGAAGGATGATGGCTCCCTTGAACATCAGATCCCAGGGATTAGAGACGTGCACTATGCGTGTTGCAGTCGAAGAAGGGACCTGGAAGGTAATGGTTGATACAGGAGGTACGCGATACGATAATATGAGTGACTGTTTCCGACAGGTTGACACCCCCCGCGTGATAGCTGAGCCTCAATGCAGCGTTATGTGGAACGTTGGTCGACCTGACGGTGGCAGAGCGAATGCCATCTTCGACGTACGAACAGCCCCGTTGGGACTAGGTGTGGACCTAGTAGAGTATGCTGTAAGTACTGTTTTACCCGCTGTCGCTGTCACTCTGAATTATCAGACCCCTGTATTCCAGGTGCCCGACTCCCTGAAGGACCGCCGGATCGGTACCAGAAATGCCGTCTGTGTCCAGCCATCATCGGTGCCACGACATAGGGAAGTGTCGAGTCGCCCCAGATCGTGTCCACACCGATCCTTACTTGAGAGATGTGAAATGATGCCCCTGCTTGACATCGCAGTGGAGATGTGGAAAATTACGTCAGGCAGGTCATCGCCTGCCATTTTCAAGTTCCCTTTGTGCCAGGGTTTCTCCTTAGTACAGTTCTGTGGACGAGACAGCCTCGCCGTGCCAGTTTACAGTAATTGTGAGTCCATTTGGAGATGTGTCGCCGTACTAATTTGGTTTGTGTCTCTTTTTATAGAACCCCAAACCAAATTCTTTTTGGTGGGGAGGTGTTACGAACCCGGATCCAGCGTCCGAGCACGGAGCAGTGACGACCGCGCCATCTGTGGGTCAGCTCCCGAAACCCCCACCAAATGGACGACGACACCTGGTGAGGACGACGTGTACTGGCTACGAGGGCCAGTTTCCAGTCCCGTTCAGCGCTCAACACAGCCGCTGCTGACCTCTGGTGAGGTGGTGCTCAGACAACAACGCAATCTATGGAGTGGATATGTCGGGCGTTTGTGTCTGAGCCTGTAAGTGGGGTGCTGTAGTGTGTCTCTGTTATTGATGACGTGTCTGCTTACAGAGTCGACCTGGGACTGCTGTGATGGAAGTTGAGTCAGTCTACCCAAGGCAGCCGTCTCCATATCTTGTGCTCTACTGCAGCAGCTGTGAAGTCGTCCCCCGGAAGAACACTGTGGTGTTACCCTGCCAGTGGAGTGGCAGTAGAAGGATTACCCGGGACCGACTGCTGGAGACGATTATCCACTGGGGTATTGAGGACAGGAGAGTGATTTGTGGTATCACACGAGGCTCCTGTCTAGGGCGTTACCCTAATATCGCCCGTGGAGTGGCGTGACCAGCGTTGCTGATCCGGAACCTGCCAGCAGACCTGCTGGACTTGTGGTTGACGGCCTCCACGGCGGTGCCCCCAGTGGACCTGTGTTTTGGCTGACCTGTGGCCAGGGTAGGCTCAGCTTCTCAAAGGATTCGTTGTGAGGCCACGAAAGCACCGAAGACTTAGCACCGAGAGCTTGGATCCAGAGTCTTCAGGAGAAGACGTTTGTGTACAGTGTTAATACCCCTCCCCCCGTGTAATCTTTTTATATATTATTTATTGGTGGTGGTCAATATATTATATTAAGTTCTTGCCTTTATTTCCCTTCCCCTTTAAGTTACTTGCGTCACGGATCACATCCCTTGAAAGCCACTACTGGCTTGGGGCCGGATACAACTTCCTCTAACAACATCAGAGTAAGAACCCCGTTGCGTCCCGAGAGAGCCGTAACATAATTGGCATCCCCAGCGGGATCCGACCCCTTGTTAAGTATGTTTGACAGGGGTGGTGTCGTGGCGTAATCCCTGTACATAATTCCCCCTGTGTGTGACGATTGGGACGTTATACGTCCTGTGCGGTGCTCAAGAGTGACTAAGTGCGATATTGTGCAGTGCGGTGCTCGCTGTGATTAAGCGATTAAGTGCAATATAGTGTAGTGCGGTGCTCGTCGTGATTAAGTGCAATATTGTAGAGCGAAGTGTTCGCTGTGAGTCAGTGCAATATTGGGTAGTGCGGTGCCCGAAGTAATTACGTGCAATATTGGCAAGTGAGGTGCCAGGTGCGATAAAGTGCAATATTGGCATAGAACAGTGCTCGGTGCGTTAAGTGCTAACGTGAAAGCGGTGTGTTAAGTGCTAGTTAAGTGTTCCATCTGTGACAATGGCAGAAAAAGCTACCATCGATGATCTGGACGATGTTCAGGCTTTTCTGAACAGAGAGGACTGTCTTGCCAGATTAAAATATCTGAGCAAACCAGAGCTTGTACTAGTGACGCCTACCTGGAGATCAAGATCCGTGCCAGTGATTCCCGTGTGGAGATCTTGTCCAAGGTTCACCGGCACTTGAAGGCAGAAGAGAAACAGGAAGGCGAGGCTCCTAGTACAAAGGAAGGTGAGGAAATAGCTTCCACGGAAAAGGAAGATAAGGTCAGTGACATTGGCAGTGATGCAAGGTGAGCTTAATATTAGCTTTCTTACAGTCAAAATGCGTGCCCTAGAGATAAATCGCGAGATAGAGTGGAAGAAGTTAGAATTAGAACGAGAATTAAAAGATAAAGAATTGGCGATGAGACGTTTAGAATTAGAAGAAAGGAAAGAAGAACGAGAAAGAGAAGAGAAACGAGAAAGAGAAGAACGAGAAAGAGAAGAGAAACGAGAAAGAGAAAGGGAAGAACGAGAGAAAGAGAAAGAGAGAGAAGAGCGAGAAAGGGAAGAGAAACAGCGAGAGAGAGAAGAAAAAGAAAGACAGAGACAACATGAACTAGAAGTATTGCGATTAGGCGGTGGTCGGAGGCCAACAACGGACACCAGCGGTTTCGATCCGGTAAGGAACATAAAAATGGTCCCAAAATTCAACGAGAGGGAAGTTTCGAAGTTCTTTGCAGCCTTCAAGAAAGTCGCTGCCTCTTTGGAGTGGCCAAGGGAGAATTGGGCCATCATGATACAGTCAGTCTTGACTGGGAAGGCCCAAGTCGCTTACTCCACATTATCCCTTGACGACTCCGGCGATTACGACAGGGTGAAGAAAGTGGTGCTCATGGCGTACCAATTGGTACCGGAGGCGTACAGGCAGAAGTTTAGGAACCTGAAGAAGACCTCAGAGCACACTTTCACCGAATTCGCCACCATCAAGGAGCGACTTTTCCAGGAATGGTGTGCCTCTCGGAAGGTGGAGACCAAAGAAGACCTCGAGCAGCTTATACTGCTAGAGGACTTCAAGGATTGTTTGTCTGGAGACCTGAAGACGTACTTAGAGGAACAGCAAGTAGAGACCTTGAGTGCGGCAGCCACAATGGCTGAGGAATATATCCTGACTCATAAGCCGTCTGCTAAGTACGTCCCAAGGCATTACCAACGCCGGTTTGACAAACCTCAGGACGAAGAGGAGACCCCCGTCCCACAAAGCGCTAAGAAGACGCCCCCAAGTAGCCCTCGAAGGACTAGTCCTAACAGTCCTAAACACCGGAGTCCGAGGAGGAATGTGGTGTGCTGGACTTGTGGGCAGAAAGGGCATGTAGCTGCTATGTGCCGAGGCAGAAGAGGTGGCGGCGCACGAAGGGAGGTGATGTTGATGAGCTGTGGAACATCACCAGCAGGAAACCAGTCTACGACTACGCAGGAAGAACCCAGATTGTTTTCCCCTCACACTTCAGGCGGGTATGTATCGAGTGATCATACTGGTAGATCAGTTGTAGTGCTCAGAGATAGTGGAGCAGCCCAGTCCCTGATCGTGAAGAGCTCGTTACCCGAGGGAGTAAGTGTGGACGGGAGACAACAGGTTGTCCTGGTTGGGTTTCCTAGGACGCAGTATATCGCCCCCTTAGTGCCAGTACATCTCGACTCGCCTTACTTCAGCGGCACATGTGCGTTGGCAGTAGTCGATACCTCCCTGTGGCTGGGATTGACGTGGTACTAGCCAACGACTTGGTGACAGATTGGAGCATCAATCTTCCCAAGGTCGCGGACGAGTCAGTCAGAACAGCAAGGTCTGAGGTAACGACGGGCCGTGGTAATATCCAGGTAAAGGCAGACCCGGATTCAAACAGATTTAATTTGTCCTCTCGCCTACAAATTGAGAACGTTCTAGCAGTGTCTCCTGGCCTACAAATTGAGAACGTTCTAGCAGTGTCTCCTGATTTTTTCTCTCGACAAGGAACATGAGGTTACGATGGCAGAAGTACCTGAGCAAGAAGCGAGGCCTTGTGTGCAGGCACCCACGGATACCAACGTGTCTGGAGCGAAGGCGGATGTGTACTTGCGGTATGGCATTGTACAGCGTTCATTGAACCGGCCAGAGATTCCCCAGACGTCAGAGGTATGTGAGGTGTGTTCGAAAGGTCTAGTGCCCTCTTTGGTCCAAACCAGGCTAGTGGATATAGCCGGTTATGGACATGACAGGCTCGGGAAGCTTATCCCTCAATTGGCCCCATGTTTCTTAGCGATATTTTGTTTGATTCTCGTGTGTGTTCTCAGTAAGGATCAGTGGACGACCCGAAGGATGATGGCTCCCTTGAACATCAGATCCCAGGGATTAGAGACGTGCACTATGCGTGTTGCAGTCGAAGAAGGGACCTGGAAGGTAATGGTTGATACAGGAGGTACGCGATACGATAATATGAGTGACTGTTTCCGACAGGTTGACACCCCCCGCGTGATAGCTGAGCCTCAATGCAGCGTTATGTGGAACGTTGGTCGACCTGACGGTGGCAGAGCGAATGCCATCTTCGACGTACGAACAGCCCCGTTGGGACTAGGTGTGGACCTAGTAGAGTATGCTGTAAGTACTGTTTTACCCGCTGTCGCTGTCACTCTGAATTATCAGACCCCTGTATTCCAGGTGCCCGACTCCCTGAAGGACCGCCGGATCGGTACCAGAAATGCCGTCTGTGTCCAGCCATCATCGGTGCCACGACATAGGGAAGTGTCGAGTCGCCCCAGATCGTGTCCACACCGATCCTTACTTGAGAGATGTGAGATGATGCCCCTGCTTGACATCGCAGTGGAGATGTGGAAAATTACGTCAGGCAGGTCATCGCCTGCCATTTTCAAGTTCCCTTTGTGCCAGGGTTTCTCCTTAGTACAGTTCTGTGGACGAGACAGCCTCGCCGTGCCAGTTTACAGTAATTGTGAGTCCATTTGGAGATGTGTCGCCGTACTAATTTGGTTTGTGTCTCTTTTTATAGAACCCCAAACCAAATTCTTTTTGGTGGGGAGGTGTTACGAACCCGGATCCAGCGTCCGAGCACGGAGCAGTGACGACCGCGCCATCTGTGGGTCAGCTCCCGAAACCCCCACCAAATGGACGACGACACCTGGTGAGGACGACGTGTACTGGCTACGAGGGCCAGTTTCCAGTCCCGTTCAGCGCTCAACACAGCCGCTGCTGACCTCTGGTGAGGTGGTGCTCAGACAACAACGCATCTATGGAGTGGATATGTCGGGCGTTTGTGTCTGAGCCTGTAAGTGGGGTGCTGTAGTGTGTCTCTGTTATTGATGACGTGTCTGCTTACAGAGTCGACCTGGGACTGCTGTGATGGAAGTTGAGTCAGTCTACCCAAGGCAGCCGTCTCCATATCTTGTGCTCTACTGCAGCAGCTGTGAAGTCGTCCCCCGGAAGAACACTGTGGTGTTACCCTGCCAGTGGAGTGGCAGTAGAAGGATTACCCGGGACCGACTGCTGGAGACGATTATCCACTGGGGTATTGAGGACAGGAGAGTGATTTGTGGTATCACACGAGGCTCCTGTCTAGGGCGTTACCCTAATATCGCCCGTGGAGTGGCGTGACCAGCGTTGCTGATCCGGAACCTGCCAGCAGACCTGCTGGACTTGTGGTTGACGGCCTCCACGGCGGTGCCCCCAGTGGACCTGTGTTTTGGCTGACCTGTGGCCAGGGTAGGCTCAGCTTCTCAAAGGATTCGTTGTGAGGCCACGAAAGCACCGAAGACTTAGCACCGAGAGCTTGGATCCAGAGTCTTCAGGAGAAGACGTTTGTGTACAGTGTTAATACCCCTCCCCCCGTGTAATCTTTTTATATATTATTTATTGGTGGTGGTCAATATATTATATTAAGTTCTTGCCTTTATTTCCCTTCCCCTTTAAGTTACTTGCGTCACGGATCACATCCCTTGAAAGCCACTACTGGCTTGGGGCCGGATACAACTTCCTCTAACAACATCAGAGTAAGAACCCCGTTGCGTCCCGAGAGAGCCGTAACATAATTGGCATCCCCAGCGGGATCCGACCCCTTGTTAAGTATGTTTGACAGGGGTGGTGTCGTGGCGTAATCCCTGTACATAATTCCCCCTGTGTGTGACGATTGGGACGTTATACGTCCTGTGCGGTGCTCAAGAGTGACTAAGTGCGATATTGTGCAGTGCGGTGCTCGCTGTGATTAAGCGATTAAGTGCAATATAGTGTAGTGCGGTGCTCGTCGTGATTAAGTGCAATATTGTAGAGCGAAGTGTTCGCTGTGAGTCAGTGCAATATTGGGTAGTGCGGTGCCCGAAGTAATTACGTGCAATATTGGCAAGTGAGGTGCCAGGTGCGATAAAGTGCAATATTGGCATAGAACAGTGCTCGGTGCGTTAAGTGCTAACGTGAAAGCGGTGTGTTAGTGCTAGTTAAGTGTTCCATCTGTGACAATGGCAGAAAAAGCTACCATCGATGATCTGGACGATGTTCAGGCTTTTCTGAACAGAGAGGACTGTCTTGCCAGATTAAAATATCTGAGCAAACCAGAGCTTGTACTAGTGAGCGCCTACCTGGAGATCAAGATCCGTGCCAGTGATTCCCGTGTGGAGATCTTGTCCAAGGTTCACCGGCACTTGAAGGCAGAAGAGAAACAGGAAGGCGAGGCTCCTAGTACAAAGGAAGGTGAGGAAATAGCTTCCACGGAAAAGGAAGATAAGGTCAGTGACATTGGCAGTGATGCAGGTGAGCTTAATATTAGCTTTCTTACAGTCAAAATGCGTGCCCTAGAGATAAATCGCGAGATAGAGTGGAAGAAGTTAGAATTAGAACGAGAATTAAAAGATAAAGAATTGGCGATGAGACGTTTAGAATTAGAAGAAAGGAAAGAAGAACGAGAAAGAGAAGAGAAACGAGAAAGAGAAGAACGAGAAAGAGAAGAGAAACGAGAAAGAGAAAGGGAAGAACGAGAAAGAGAAAGAGAGAGAAGAGCGAGAAAGGGAAGAGAAACAGCGAGAGAGAGAAGAAAAAGAAAGACAGAGACAACATGAACTAGAAGTATTGCGATTAGGCGGTGGTCGGAGGCCAACAACGGACACCAGCGGTTTCGATCCGGTAAGGAACATAAAAATGGTCCCAAAATTCAACGAGAGGGAAGTTTCGAAGTTCTTTGCAGCCTTCAAGAAAGTCGCTGCCTCTTTGGAGTGGCCAAGGGAGAATTGGGCCATCATGATACAGTCAGTCTTGACTGGGAAGGCCCAAGTCGCTTACTCCACATTATCCCTTGACGACTCCGGCGATTACGACAGGGTGAAGAAAGTGGTGCTCATGGCGTACCAATTGGTACCGGAGGCGTACAGGCAGAAGTTTAGGAACCTGAAGAAGACCTCAGAGCACACTTTCACCGAATTCGCCACCATCAAGGAGCGACTTTTCCAGGAATGGTGTGCCTCTCGGAAGGTGGAGACCAAAGAAGACCTCGAGCAGCTTATACTGCTAGAGGACTTCAAGGATTGTTTGTCTGGAGACCTGAAGACGTACTTAGAGGAACAGCAAGTAGAGACCTTGAGTGCGGCAGCCACAATGGCTGAGGAATATATCCTGACTCATAAGCCGTCTGCTAAGTACGTCCCAAGGCATTACCAACGCCGGTTTGACAAACCTCAGGACGAAGAGGAGACCCCCGTCCCACAAAGCGCTAAGAAGACGCCCCCAAGTAGCCCTCGAAGGACTAGTCCTAACAGTCCTAAACACCGGAGTCCGAGGAGGAATGTGGTGTGCTGGACTTGTGGGCAGAAAGGGCATGTAGCTGCTAT
>NC_091182.1:4056502-4087473 GCF_040958095.1 Procambarus clarkii | reverse complement strand
TTGTGTGCTAACCAATGCTGTGTGCTAAACGATGCTGTGTGCTAACCAATGCTGTGTGCTACCCAAGCTGTGTGCTACCCAAGCTATGCTGAAGAAACTGTGTACTGAGGAATCTGCCGACGTTGTGTACGAAACGACGCTTTGATGTGTACAAAACCTGATGTTTTGGTTACGAAACGACGCTTCGTGCTACAAAATTCATCCACACTGAACTGACTGCTGTAACAACTGCTGTACCAACTGCTGCACCAACTGCTGTACCAACTGCTGTACCAACTGCTGCTGTACCAACTGCTGTGCCAACTGCTGCTGTACCAACTGCTGCTGTACCAACTGCTGTGCCAACTGCTGTGCTGCTGCTGTGAGTAGGAACAACACATGTACACAAGGGCTAGGTAAGAAGTCAGTTGCTGCTATATTGTGCACTGTTGTGAACTTTTGCATTAAAATGCTTGTGTGCTTTGCAAAATTAAAGTAATTACAGTGAATTCTTGACTAACATATTCAGTGCAGTAAGTGTTTAATATTCTGAGGAACATTTAAGTGATAAGTTACATTTATTCAGTAAAAATGGCAAATATACCTCAGTTTCCTGCATTTGATCCTGACTGTGACCAGACAAACCTGTCACAGAGGTGGGTCAAATGGCTTAAAAAGTTTGAAAATTTGTTGATAGTTTCTGACATCAAAAGTGCTGAAAGAAAGCGTGCCTTTCTACTTCATTATGCAGGTGATAGAGTTTGTGACATCTTTGACACACTGAAAGACACTGGTGGTGCCAAAGATTATGACACTGCCAAAGCCAAACTAACAGAGCATTTCAAACCAAGGCAAAATACTGCTATGGAAATTATGCATTTCAGGAGAGCAAAACAACTCTCTAATGAAACTGTGGATCAATACCACACACGTCTGCAGGGTTTAGCAGCCCATTGTGAGTTTGCTGATGTTGACAAAGAAATCAAACAGCAAATAATTGAATCATGCACATCTACACGTCTTCGTCGAAGAGCTCTAGAACTTGTTGATGATGACAGTTCTCTTACCAAGATACTGGATATGGCTCGTCGAATGGAAGATGCTGCACGTGATGCTCGTGTCATGGAGTGCAGTGCTAATAACGGTTCTGCCACTGTTACTAACAGTGATGAGGTACGTAAGGTTCAGGGAGGACACCGTGATCAAAGAAGATATCATGGCAAACCTAACAGTAAATTTAGCCGAGAACCACGTCACAACTGGGGTCAAGGAACAAGGCTCAAGCAGTCACAACGACCCACATCAGAGGGTGTCAACAATAAATGTTACAATTGTGGAGGAGACTACCCACACCAAGATAATGTTTGTCCTGCTCAAGGTAAGAAGTGCTATGAGTGTGGAAAACTAGGTCATTTTGGTGCTATGTGTCGTTCCGCACTAAAAAAAACCACAGTCAATGAATAAAAGCACTGTACGAGGATCAGGTCATAGGGGTCGAGGTGGTAAACACAATATTGCACCTCAAATCAAGAATGTTAACAATGTACAAGACAACATTTCATTACAACCAGTCTCAGATGACAGTGAATGTGATTATACTTATGGAGTACAAGCAATCACAGAATGGAATGATCTTCCAAACAACCCAGAGACATGTGTATACATTGCTGGTATTTGTCTCAAAGTTCTCATTGACACTGGAATCAAATGTGGGAACCGACCTGTGAGATTTATATTTATTTAATTTATATGAATTTATATTTACGTTAATTTATATACTTCGATAGCAATTTGTATAATGATAAGTGGACTGTATTTCTGCACTAATCTCTTAATCTCACAAATCGATCCTCTACACATTAGGGGGGTTTATTAAATTAATATATATGCAGCCAATCAAACTACAGTATTAACTACATACATTGAAAAGGTTCCTTATCTTATAGTACAGCAGGTTAGTCCACCAGGTATAACTAGGGTGTAGACACCAAATTATCCTCTTTGAGGTAGCTTCCATATCACCCAGTAACTGGTGCACAAATCTTGCTTCCTCGTCTTGACATTTAGTTTGAGGCTTCCACGTGCTCTAACCGGTTCACCCTATATAATGACATTAATGGCCATAAGTGATAGATAATGGGTTTCGGAAAGAACACTTAACTTGATATGTAGACAGCGTGTTGAAAAATGGTACACCTTTGGTTTCCATAACACTACGTCCAAGTAAATTTAACAGGAGCCGAATTTGCTCCCGTGTGAGCCTCTGGTCTCAATATAAACAATGGCTGCCCTCCTTCCTCACTCTGACGCCTGGCTTACATTGTCCACATGTCAGAAAGTGATAGAAGGGTCACATTTACTCTACTTTAATATTGATAATTAAGTTAATTTATATAAGATGTTTTTATGATGGTAAAGTCCAAAGACTAATGTATTTAAGAATAATTCCCACCATAATAGGTGGTGAATTATAATAGTATGTGGTGATGATATCCCGTTTTCTTTAGATGGTAATTCCACTACAAGTTACGTTTTCTATGGGTAACTTGTTTATACAACACAGCTATTATCTGTATGATATATTAAATGCTGTCGGATTTTCCGACATAATTCCCCAGGGGGCTGCTCACGGGTCGAAGTCCTATTTAGAACAGACGAACACCGATACTCCTCCTTCGAATTATTAGATTAATTTGATGTTAGTAGTTAGTAATCACACATTTGTGCGTCTGTTCGTACAGGACGGATGTCCCGTACTAGAGTTGCAGGGGTTAGAAGTCTAATGCAATTTCATTTCCCTGTCAACTCTTGAAAGGCTAATATTCAAGCCTAATTACATATTATTTAACCCAGAAGACTGAATGTGATCAAGTACTACAGTCAAGTATGATTCAGGGACTGCAGTGAGATCAGTGACATTAGATATAACTTGAAGTTTCTTCAGGTAACTGGTCACTGATATATAAACACTGAGGCCCATGGAATACATCTTGATTAAATAATAAATGTATCAAATCAGTCATCAGATTTATTGGGGTTTAATTTAGTTAATTGATTCAGAAGATTGAATAGCTCATCATTAAAGTAAAGTATGGTTCTGAGACTGCAGTGGGTTCAGTGACATTGGTCGCAGTGACTTGTAGCTGTTTTAGGCTACTGTTCACTGATTTGCCACTGAGGCCTCATGAAATCATCTCCAGCTTTAAATGATGATACTAACATCATCCTCTGTTGGTATAGTCAGCTGTAATCTCCTTAGTATAATGCTACTGGAGAAATATAATCAGCTGACAAATTTAGATCTCTACTGGTATTGTTTATCTGCAGGCATAGGTCTTCTCAGGCTTGATACTGGGCCTGAGAGTAATTTACCTCCTGCAGAGTTTAACATGGTTATACCCTGATATTTAGTAGGGCTACCGATGAATCGATGACAATAGTCTGTCCCTACAAGGAGACCGAAGTCGGTGAGGTGATCAGACTTAATATTATCTGCCAATTTTATTCCTCTATTTCTCAGGAATTTGGCTGTTGCTCTCAGACCTTGAACTTGTAGGTCTACTGGTATTTTGTCCACCACAATGGCTTGTACTCGACAGACGTACCTGCCTAAACGTACTGATGGTTGTACCACCTGGTAGACTTGAGGTCCTGCATCTGTTACAAACCCTGAGATGTTGAATGACATCTGGGCTACAGGCCTTAATTGTAATTCATCTGCCAACTTTTTAGTGATATATGTTCTCTGGGATCCTTGGTCAAACAACCCACGGGTATGGACCTTGGCCCTCTTATTCAGGATGGTAATTTGGGCAGTAGGCAAAGTCGTATTACCTTTAGACTTTGCCGATTGGACACTCTTTGTTTGTTGCACCTTGCAGTACTGTACTGTGGTGGGAATGCTATCTTCCACCTTGGGGTTTGGAGACGTTGTTTTGGTGTCTCTGCACAATGCTGCATGGTGTTGACCTTTGTTACACCTATTACAGGTGTGTAATTGGGTATCACAGTCCTTGATGTTATGTTTCCTGAGGCACCTCGTGCAATGTTGCAAATCTTTGAGTCGCTCAACACGGGCGTCACTATCAGGAAAATTAGAGCAGTGGTACATTGAATGTTTCTCATTGCAGAACAAACATGTTCCATAGCTTCCTGTACCCTTTGGTGTCATGTTCTTGGGTGACACAGTAACTATAGGCTTGGAGGGTCCCACTGCTTATACGCCCACACTGCCACTGTTCCACTTTGGTGTTGAATTATATTGTCTAGATTGATTTGGAGTACCTTTGGTACTCTGTGGTTTACTATTATTGGTTTCTGAGGGTTTACTTGGTGGTTTTAATTTGTCATGTGTTCGTAATTGATGAACTACTGACTTTAAACCTTCAGATATTTCATTCATGGATAAAATGCTTTTATTGTAATGAGCACTCATTTGTCTCAATATGTCCCTAGGTATTTTCTCCTGGACAATTATTTTCAAGACCCACTCAGCCCCGTTTGTATCTGCTGTCAGGCTGAGGGCATTGATCAATGATTCTACCTCCAGCTTGAAGACTTGGAGTGAATCAGCTGAAGCCTCCGGTGGGGGTAAATGCAACAGCTCATGAACTAAATGTGATGTTCTTACTTCTGGATCAGCATAATTATCTTTGAGGAGTTTTACTGCCAGATCATAGCCGTCATTAGTTAATCTCAGATGGGATACTACTGTTTTAGCCTCACCTGATAATTGGCCTTGCAAATAAGAGAATTTACTACTCTTTGGTAAAGATTGTTTTGAGTCTACAAGGTCAACGAATTTGTTCCAAAATTCATCCCAATCTTCCTCATCTTTTCCTGAGAAAGTGGGTAAATTAATTGGAGGGAGTCGAGCTTCTGCTTGACTCGTATTAGATGCAACTGTTGTTGTTGTTGCTGTTGCCTTGTTCTGGGCAATTAATTTGACATAAGGCTGTAACGTGGCCTGAGTGTGATCTTCATAATTCGCAAGATCAACCATAATGTCGTCTATTTCTGTTTCTGATAAATTAGTGTTGGCAAGTTCAGCCACATATGTTGCTATTTGGCATTTGATTTGCTCAAATTTACCTGCAGCTGCTTGATAATAGCTTTCCAGGTCAAGCATAATCAACTGTTGATTGTTGTGACAAATCTTCACATTTCTTGATCTGTCTTGTTAAGTGGCCTTTAAGACCTGCAAGGGTTCTTTTCACTTCTCCCTGCATTATCCATACTGGCTCGTTGGTGAAGCCTTGTGGGACTTGTACTTGGGCTGCTCATAATACTGAACAAACACTAATGGTAGCCTAGGGTAAAATGCACTCACTAGGCAATAATCCTACCTCTACTAGAGGTTAGCACTTAAAATTAATACACATTATATATATACAATCATACACACTAATGATTTGAGTGATAAACCAGTGTCACTGGAAGTACCTTTAGGTTAGCTCCTCTATATCACCCTAGGATGGAAGAGACACTAATTAATCACTCAAAGGTGTAATGATCATAAGTAAATTATTATATATACACAACTCAACTCGAGTTGATAAAAATTACACCCAAAATAGGGTCTGGACCATGCATTAATGGTGTTAAGTTGTTGAATATAGTACAACTGACTATGGTAATAATGGGACTAGGATGAACGATAATAGTTCAACTAGTCAATGGTTAATATCCTACCCTGTTGTGGGTTGGCAATTAGTAAATATTATACTGTGATCACTAGTGCAATATATATTAAATAATTCTCTATTTTGGAGAAATAATATACACAATTATTGATAATAGCCTCTTAATTAGCCTCTATGAAACTTCTAATATTATCTAGAAGTATTAAATATTATTAGTGACCTCGCGAAATAAAGTCCACAAAATTCGTAGATAATCTCTCGCGAAATGTAACACCACGAAATCCGTGAACAATCTTGCGAGGACACAGCCACTAATTTGGCTGGCTTCTATATTAGCGCTGTCATTTCACAGAATAACACGCCACCAAATCTCTGTGGGTGTGCATGAAACCGCTGATGAGGCTGAACTCAGTTGAGGGAGGCTCCTGAGCTCCCACGAGGCTTCGCCGCTGTCTTTGACTGGCTGGCCTTTGTTTAAATAACACTGCACTAGTATATTTAATGAATCCACTGGATAACTGGTTCATCCGGTACTAAGATGACCAAATGTGGGTTCAAAGGACCGAATATTCCGGTTCCGAAGGTCCAAATAATTCGGTTTCGAAGGACTAAATAATGTGGGAACCGACCTGTGAGATTTATATTTATTTAATTTATATGAATTTATATTTACGTTAATTTATATACTTCGATAGCAATTTGTATAATGATAAGTGGACTGTATTTCTGCACTAATCTCTTAATCTCACAAATCGATCCTCTACACATTAGGGGGGTTTATTAAATTAATATATATGCAGCCAATCAAACTACAGTATTAACTACATACATTGAAAAGGTTCCTTATCTTATAGTACAGCAGGTTAGTCCACCAGGTATAACTAGGGTGTAGACACCAAATTATCCTCTTTGAGGTAGCTTCCATATCACCCAGTAACTGGTGCACAAATCTTGCTTCCTCGTCTTGACCTTTAGTTTGAGGCTTCCACGTGCTCTAACCGGGACACCCTATATAATGACATTAATGGCCATAAATGATAGATAATGGGTTTCGGAAAGAACACTTAACTTGATATGTAGACAGCGTGTTGAAAAATGGTACACCTTTGGTTTCCATAACACTACGTCCAAGTAAATTTAACAGGAGCCGAATTTGCTCCCGTGTGAGCCTCTGGTCTCAATATAAACAATGGCTGCCCTCCTTCCTCACTCTGACGCCTGGCTTACATTGTCCACATGTCAGAAAGTGATAGAAGGGTCACATTTACTCTACTTTAATATTGATAATTAAGTTAATTTATATAAGATGTTTTTATGATGGTAAAGTCCAAAGACTAATGTATTTAAGAATAATTCCCACCATAATAGGTGGTGCATTATAATAGTATGTGGTGATGATATCCCGTTTTCTTTAGATGGTAATTCCACTACAAGTTACGTTTTCTATGGGTAACTTGTTTATACAACACAGCTATTATCTGTATGATATATTAAATGCTGTCGGATTTTCCGACATCAAACATTGACACCATTGCTGAGTGCCACTATGAAAAATTTAAAAAACAGTTCCCAAAGCTTGAGAACTATAATGGCAAAGCCACTGCATATGCTTCAAAGGTAGCCTTGCCAGTGATTGGAACTTTCACTGCAGAGATTAAGTCAAAGAATGCAATGCTCATTACTACATTCCATGTTGTTAGGAATGCAAAGGAGTCTTTACTCAGTTACAAGACTTCAACCAAATTGGGGCTACTTCAGCTTTCTAATGCTGTAGCAGTGGAATCTGCAAACAATGTTGATGGTATTGTTGCTGAATTTTCTGATCGATTTAAATCCATAGGTTGTTATACTGATAGCAAAGTACATCTGCATATCAACCCAGATGTAATTCCAGTTGCCCAACCACATCGCCGACAACCATTCCATACTCGCAAGAAAGTTGATGCCGAACTGGATAGGCTGATGGAACTAGATATCATTGAACCAGTAACAGGCCCAACACCATGGGTAAGCCCAATTGTCACTCCACCAAAGCCGAAGAATCCAGATGAGATACGCATTTGTGTGGACATGCGTGTTCCCAACAAGGCAATAATGCGTGAACGCCATCCTACACCCACTGTAGATTATATGATCTACCGCTTGAATGGTGCAACTGTATTCAGCAAGTTAGATTTAAACAAGGGCTATCATCAGCTTGAACTTGATGAGGAGAGTCGATTCATCACAACGTTTACGACACATCAAGGTCTGTATAGGTACAAGCGCCTGAGTTTTGGTATTAATAGTGCTGCCGAGGTATTCCAGCACATCATCAGCCAGGTATTGCAAGACATACCTAATGCTGACAACATGTCTGATGACATCATTGTTTATGGCCGTACCCAAGCTGAACACGACAAAGCTCTTCGTGCAACATTGCAACGCTTACGAGAAAAGAATTTGACGTTAAGCCGAGCAAAGTGTGAGTTCAATCAACATAAAATTGAATTCTTTGGACATGTACTTAGTGACAAAGGTCTGTCTCCAGATCCTAAGAAAGTTGCAGATATCAAGAATGCTGCACCTCCTTCAACGTCCACTGAAGTACATAGTTTTCTGGGAATGGCAAACTACTGTTCTCGCTTCATTCCAGATTTTGCTACCATTACAAAGCCTCTACGTGAGCTCCTGAAGAAAAATGCATCATGGTACTGGAGCGATATCGAGCAAAATGCATTTGATGCTGTGAAAAATGCACTAGTAGAGAATGCGACTGCTGCATACTTTGATCCATCAATGAACACTGAGTTAACGGTGGATGCTAGTCCTGTTGGATTAGGTGCTGTTTTAGCCCAACACAAACCTGGTCAACCAGATTCCCGAGTAGTAATTGCCTACGCCAGCCGTTCTCTCACAGATGTTGAGCAACGATACAGTCAGACAAAGAAGGAAGCTCTTGCTCTTGTATGGGGCTGTGAACACTTCAATGTGTATCTGCTTGGTGCACCCTTCACCACGATAGTCACTGACCACAAACCGTTGGAGACCATCTTCAATAATCCAAAGTCCAAACCACCAGCTCGCATTGAGAGATGGGCTCTTCGTCTGCAACCATACAACTTTACGGTGAAATACAAGCCGGGTGCAGGCAATCCCGCTGATTACATCAGTCGACATCCTGCCAACAGTTTCACCATCACCAAGCATCAGCAAGTTGCCGAGGAATATGTACACTCTGTAACCTGTGATGCAGTCCCTAAGGCTCTTACTCTTGATGAAATCCGTACTGCAACCCTAGAGGACCCAACTCTGCAAGCAACAGTGGATGCATTGACTAAGAAAAAGTTTCCACGCATCCCACCCTCAGGAGTTGACCAAGATGCATTCAAAGCACTTGAACGCATCCAGACAGAATTAAGTGTTACGCAACAACGCGACACTGTGCTGCGAGGTACTCGTATCGTTATTCCAGCTGTTCTCCAGCAACGTGCTCTGAAGCTTGCACATCAAGGACACCAAGGTCTTGTTAGGACCAAACAGCTGCTACGAGAAAAGGTGTGGTTTCCTGGCATTGATCGTCAAGCAAAGGATATGCATGATGCCTGTGTCCCTTGCCAAGCTGCAGTGGATACTTCAAGACCAACACCTCTACAACCTTCACCACTACCTGCTGCACCATGGACGGAAGTATCAATGGACTTCTGCGGACCACTACCAACTGGAGAGTACTTGATGGTAGTCATTGATGATCACTCACGTTATCCAGAAGTAGAAATCATCAATTCCACATCTGCAAAGGCCGTCATCCCGAAACTTGACAAGATCTTTTCAAACTTTGGCATTCCTGAAGTTGTCAAGACGGACAATGGACCGCCATTCAATGGACAAGACTTTGTCAACTTTGCTGAGCATATTGGATTCAAACACCGCCGTGTGATGCCACTACATCCTCAAGCAAATGGAGAAGTTGAGAGATTCATGCAACCTCTCATGAAAGCGGTACGCTGTGCTCATGCCGAAGGACGATCCTGGAAACAAGCTATGTATGCTTTTCTCAGGAACTACCGTGCAACACCACATGGAACACTGGGCAAGTCGCCTGGCGAACTTTTATTTGGACGTCCTATGAGAATCGCACTACCCGTCATGCCAGCCGAGGTAACGGATAAACGTCTCGCTCAGAAGGATGCACTAGCCAAGGGCAAAATGAAAATTGCTCATGATCAACGTGCCAAGGAACAGTTCATAAAGGTTGGAGACACTGTTCTCGTTAAAAAGAAAAAAGAGGGAAAGTTAGATATGCCGTATGATACAAAACCATATAAAGTGATTAGTGTAAAAGGAACTATGGTAACAGCTAGTAATAGAGATCATAGTATAACACGTAATATGGCTTATTTCAAAGTGATTCCAACTAGTGTAGAAAATGATGAAGTGCAAAGTCGTGCAAAAGAAAAAGAAAAAAATAGTTATAACCCGACAAACAATTCATCAAGGGATGTTATTGCATTTAAGGACTCTCGTCCTAAACGTCATGTTAAACGCCCTACACGATTTGATGATTAATTGTGTTCCTATGTAATGAAAAGTATTTACTTATTATGCTAAACTAAATTTAATATTGTTTGAATAATGCAGATATCTCATTCAATATTTTGTAACTTTGTAGTACAGTTTCTTTCATGTTTGTTTAACATTGCATATGTATTTTTAACATTGAAATCCTTTGTGGAAAAGATTAAGTTGTTTAAATTCTTTGTGTGCTTAATTAATGTTAAATGTATGCAGTATCTCTTGATATGGTAATAACTTACTTTGTGTCAATAACTTTGCTTTGTGCTACAAGTATGGTAGACATCCTGTATTCATTCTTTTTAAAGAAAAGGAGGGATGTCATGTTCACAGAAAATGGTACCATCCGTTTTCTATGTGCGGCGGCTGGGACGCCAGAGAGAGATTGGAGGTAAACAAGAGAGCGTACAGGACGCCCGCCAAGCTTGGTAGCTACTAGTCATGTAATCATATTAAGTATTAAAGTCAGTAACCAAGTCATGACTTTACATCAACCCTACAACCAAGACTTCCTCAGTAACACACAAACACCACAGTAAGGACTGGAAAAATTGTGCTTTATACTAAATGAATTACAAAAATGTTTAAAGGTGGTGGAACAAAAATTACTCCCATTATCAGTTTGAATTATACGAGGCATATCAATAGTGAGAAAAATCGTTCCAACTGCCTTATAATAGTAGAAACTCTAATGTTACGTAATGCATATGCTTCAGGGAACCTGGTGGTCATACATACAATTGTAAACATATACAGATTTCCGGATTTGGTACGGGGTAAATGTCTGACACAATCCAGTACCACATGAGTAAAAGGCTCCTCTGGCACTACAATAGGATATAATGGCGCTCATGACACAGTCTGATTAGGCTTACCAACAGTTTGACACACAACTCAATTGTGACAATATCTGACCACATCTTTTTTAAGTTTTAGCCAATAAAAAAGTTTACAGATCTTATGATACATACTGGTAATGCCTTGATGGCCTTCCATCAGGTCATCATGGGCAGCTTGCAATACCTGCTCCCTATACTCTGTTGGCACAACGAGCTGGGTTTTAGACTCACAATCATCTGATGAGGGAGTTCCTGATGGTCTCCATCTTCTCAACAGACATCGATCCTTGAAATAACAACCCGTACTCTCCTCCAAAGTATCAATGGAGTCGGCTGCTTCTGCATATCACTCAGCTAGACTGGGATCAGTAAACTGTAACTTACGCAAGGTCTGGAACTCTACAGCTGGAGCGAGCGGGCAAGGAACTGGTACCTGGGCCACCTCTTCCAGACCATCTGGGTCAGAAGAAATGAGGGGTTTGGCACCGGCCTCACTCTCGACATCCAGGTGAGCTAATAATGTATCTTCAAGGTCCACCTCCACCTCCCTGTCTGAAGGGGTCCTGACCTCGAGAACATCCACCTTGGTAGTAGCAGGACTTACCACATTCTGCTTACCCATGGATCTGGTCACAACACAGGCTGGATAAATGACACCATCATCCGCATCTGCTTGAGTCAGTACTGCACTAGGTTTAGTATACATAGCAGGACAATCGGTCCCACTAACTTGATACTTGTCAAAATCATTACCTATAATGTTATCAATCCCTGGAATGGGCAACTGCTCACTGACTGCTACAGTGCACAAACCTGGTGTAATAGAAGAATTCAGGTTAACCTTAATTAATGGTACACGCTGGATATGACCTCCCATTCCCTGCAATAACACTACCTCTCCAATGTCTTCTGTGCTAACATCAGTAAGAACACGGCGAGAAATTAAAGACTGGAAAGCACTGTGTCCCTTAACAACTGAACTGGTTTTCAGGTTCCACTAGTATATAATAGGGTTCCCCTATGTAGGTATGGATCAAAATTAGTCATCCACTTGGGCATGATTGGAGCAACATTGGCATTAAAGGCTTGCAAACCCCTACTCATAATCAGACCAGTTGGTCTCAAGTCAGGGTGCAAAGCATAACATGAATTTACCACATGACCTCTTCTCCTGCAATGCGTGCAATATCTGCTAGTGGTCGGAACAGCCGAACCCACTGCAGGCTTAATCACTACATTACTTGAGGTTGACAACCCTGTCTGTTGTTTCTCAGATTTAGGCTTTACAGGAGAAGGGTTAAGGGGAGAAGGTGAAGTAGCTGGTCGAGTCTGGAAAACATGATTTTTATGAGCATAATGATTAGTTTTAGCATTAAACTGAATAATTGGTGCTCTAAAAGGCACTTTAGTAAGTAGTTCATGCTCATCAGCTAGCTTGGCTAGTTTTATAAGATCAGTGGTTTGTTTATTTTCAGCCATAAACAAAGCTAATTTCTCTCGTAGACATCCCAATACTTCCTCAGTTACTATGAGGTCTTTCAAAGTCTCAAACTCTGTAATATTAAGTGCTTTAATCCATCTGTCAAAGTGATTTAATTTTACCCTTACAAAGTCAGAAATAGTCTGGTCATGTGCTCTTTTTAAACTTCTGAATTTTATTCTATGTGCCTCTGGGATCTGCTGGTAGGCATTTAAAATACTTTGTTGAACAAATTTAAAATCGAAAGAATTCTCAGCAGGCAAAGATGCAAATACCTCTTGAACTTTACCCTTAAATTGTCCTTGTAAAATGCTAACCCATTGATCTACAGGCCAGTTCATGCTGACTGCTAATTTCTTAAAATGCAAGAAAAATATTTCTGGAACTTCTTCATTAAACTTAGGTAATTCTACGTGTTTACTGTACTTGGAAGAACTACTTGTACTCTCTGGATTATTACTAGTGTTACCTAGCCCTGCTGCAATTCTCTGCTGTTCCAACCTGTTAATATTTTCAGCCATACTTTGCTGAATTTCTAATTGATTAGTCTGCTGCTCGGTTTGTTTAGTTTGTTGCTCTGCTAGTCGTAACTGAGCCTCCAACTCAAGGTGTTTTTGCTGGTTCTGCAACTCCAACCTCTGCTTGTCTGCTGCCAGCCTAGCCATTTCTAATTTAGTCTCCATCTCCAACTTTAAGATTGCCACCTTGTCACTTGACTCTTCTTCTAACTCTCCTAAACACTCCTCTTCAAGTCTCTCCTCCTCCACCAAGTGTGTGACAATAACTCTTAACACTTGAGCCTTCAACATTTTACTGGAAATTGCTAGGTTCAATTTATCAGCCAGCAATAACAAACCAGACTTCTTTAAGTCTTTAATTTTACTAAAATTGTTTTAGTAAAAAAAAAAAAAAAATTTAGTAAAAATTGCTGCGCTGTTCCACCAGCGCAGCAACCTGATCCTCTATCGTTGGCTCAATTATCACAACTTAACTCTTGAAACAACACTGAAAATTATGCTTGGCCCCTGGCACAAGCTGAAGACTTACCTCAAATCGTGAAGCGTTGAGAAGTTTTCACAGCAGCTCAGATTGAACAGATAATTTCACAGGCTTGATTAGGTGTCACTAGATAATCACAGAGTACCTAGGAAGGCAAATGCTATTAATAATTAGCACTGTCAATTGTACAAACATTACAGGGAATTAATCTTTCATCTCCCGGACAGTGGCCCTCATTTGTTTCAAACCTTAAGACTTAGCACGGTTCTTTCCCCGCAGTGGTTAATTATATTCAATTGGCCTTGCCAACATGTGTCTAGGGGTAAAGGGAATAAAACACTGCATAACTTGGAAAAACAATGTATCTACGCTAAGGTTGACAAACATAACAATTAAATAATACAGATTATGAGATTTATTATGAGATGCATTTATCTCATTATTGAGATGCATTATGAGATATTTCATGACCAGAAATATTCTTTAGCATGCAATAATATAAATAAAATCCTTATTGAGCAATGAGCACTCACAACAGCACATGAATTCTTAATTAAATAAATGCACAATCATCTAACCAGAGAATTAACCAAGTATTAGCTAAAATAACAGTAACTACTGACTTAACTTAGAACATGTCTCCTCTCGACCAAAACTGCCACGCATTTGCTCAGCGTCGGATCCCAGGGCAGGCGTCTTACCATAATATCAATTAAACATCCACATAAACTATTGTTGTAATTCTACTAAGTAATTCTACTAACCAAAAATTTCTACAAATTCTATTGTGGAAATTCTAAAAATAAAATGTAGTACTAATATTCAAATCATTATTAATCTTAAGAGTATTACATACTGTTACATTACTCAATATAATTTACTGGCAAACAATAATAAGAATTAGTCAAGGTTGAACTATACTCACTCGCTTGACATCAAGTTCCCACACTGGCCACATCCAAATATGGTCAACCCCCACACGGAGAAACTAACATGAAAATACTTCCACAAAAAGCCTCATACAATATAATGCAACTCAGGCACACCACAGCATGCTCCAATATATAACATACAATAATCGAATATCATCCAACTGGATACTATACCAATTATAGAACAAGACAATAAAATAATAAAAGCATCAAGAGTAATGTTAGAATCCTAGTAAGATTCGTAACAGCCACCAATCATGGCTTCAAGTTCTCTACAACTAAAACTTGTGCTATGACTGTTACTCGGAAGCAGGTCGTTCTTTATTCACCCTCTGTCGCTTTATGGCCATCCCTTTTTGTATAAAAATTCTGCTAAGCTTTTGGGGTTAATCTTTGACACTTGTCTTGGTCGCCCCATATCTCGTACCTCCAAGTTGAATGCTCTAAGGCCCTTAATCTACTAAAGGTCTTGTCCCATACTTCTTGGAGAGCTAATAGGTGCACACTCCTCTCTTTACATTCCTTTCTCATTTTGTGTAAACACGATTATGGTTGCCCTGCTTACTCGTCTGCTTCTCCTTCTACTCTTCCTCATATGGATGCTCTGCACCATACTGGGTAACGCCTCAGCTCTGGTGCCTTTCGTTCGACTCCTTCCCTAAACCTGTATGTTGAAACTGGCATCTTATGTCTAAACAACCGTCATGATCACTACTGCCTTTGCTACCTTGCACAGTCTTTACAACACCCTCACATTCGCTTATGTCGTGCCTTGGCCTTTACTCCTTCTGTGGTCCCTGTTCCCCTTCACCACCTACTTCATTCTGTATGATTGTCTCGCTTACAAAATGTTCTTTCGGTTCGTGTTACCAATATTTCCCCTCGGGTCATTCCGTCTTTGACCCCATGGAGGGCCCTTCTTCCTAAATTTTGTAAAACCTTGACCCACGTGACTAAAGCTTTTACCCCTCCTACTGTTCTGAACCGCCTTTTCCTTGAAAACTTTTCTTCGCACTCCGTCTCCATTTCCGTCTTCACCAATGGGTCTAAGTCTGCAGACAGTGTAGGCTACTCTGCTGTTTTCCTGACCACACCTATATGAGTCGCCTGCCTCCAGCGACTAGCATTTTCACTGCAGAACTATATGCTATTCTCTATGCTCTTCGTCAACTGTTTTCTCGCTGTCAATCCTCCTTTGTTGTTGTAGACTCTCGCAGTGCTCGCATAGCTCTGGAGTCCTTTATCCAGTCCATCCGGAGGTAGTCGAGATTCAACAATGGTTGTTTCTTATCTTGAGGAGATTTCAGACAGTGGAGTTTAGATGTGTTCCCAGCCATATTGGTGTGTCCCTAAATGAGTGTGCAGACGCTGCTAATAAGGAAGCTATCCACACTTGTCTCATTTCAGGTAAGGGTATTTCTTATTCCAACTTTTACCCAGTTATTCATTCCTCCATCCTTACTCGTTGGCAGGGTTCTTGGTCTTCTGTTACTAGTAACAAACTGCGTGCTCTTAGTGTCTTCCCGTCAACCCTTCCTCCGGATACACAGTTTGTTTGAATACTAAATGTAATAAGAACATCCCTGACTGTCTGCATAGTACATAAATACACTTACTTGTGCTGTAATATTTACCTCCCCATATATTATCCTAATTCCGGGTTAATACACCCATTTTTGTTAGTTGAAGTTTTTGTGTTCAAGACTATATACACAACTTTTATGTATTCAGAATTTCTTTTTCAGTTTTATTAAACAATAGAGATTTTATACATAATTTGAAAATATCCTGAGTTACTGTATAATTTATTGAGAGACTTTAGTTTTGTTTTATTAATTTTATAAAACTGTAATATCAATATAGCTATAGGTGAAGTACTAATTGTAATTAAGCAATAATTGCTATTTACATGCTTGTCCTATTACACTCCCAAGGTTAGGATAGGTCGTGGTTTTTCTATACAGCTTTTCAGGTAAACTCTAATATTCACAATATTTTGGTGTGATGTTGGCGATTAAGTGTATTTATGTACTATGCTGATAGTCAGGATTGTACTTATTACATTTATTATTAAAACATACTGTCTATTCGGAGGATGGGCTGCTTCCTGTAGCCTTCCTCCAATCACCATAACACTCACTTGGTGCATGAGTTACTGGAGCACACCTACTGGAATGCTGTTCTGCTCCTTATTGTCCAAACTGCATTGTCCCTCTTATGGTCGTGCATATCATTGTTGAATGTCCTGATTTCCAGGACGTGCATGTGTCTTGCTTCCCAACCGTCCCTTGTGAGTTACTGGAGCGCCGTTCTGCTCCTTATTGTCCAAACTGCTTTGTCCCTATTATGGTTGTGCATATCATTGTTGAATGTCCTGACTTCCAGGACGAGCGTGTGTCTTGCTTGCCAACCGTCCCTTGTGAGTTACTGGAGTGCACCTACTGGAGCGCCGTTCTGCTCCTTATTGTCCCTCTTACAGTCGTGCATGTCATTGTTGAATATTCTGACTTACAGGACGAGCTTGTGTCTTGCTTCCCAACCGTCCTTTGCGGTCACTTGTCCCCTCAATAGATATCTTTGGGAATCGAATACTTTTGATATCGTTCGCCTTATTTTCTGTTCGTTTCTGTTCTCATTTAGACATCCTTAGTGATATTTAGCACCCTATGATTATTCTGCACATTTGATGGGACTATATAGCTTTCTCGGCTTGGGGACTTCTTTTGATAATTACTTACTTTTCCATCCTTTAATTATCGTATGTATATATATATATATATATATATATATATATATATATATATATATATATATATATATATATATATATATATATATATATATATATATATGTGTGTGTGTGTGTTATGAAATGTAGCCTGATTTGTGTATTTTTCAGGTGTTCTGTTCGCTTATTAACATTGGATAGAATATTGCACAAGATTGATTAGGTTGAAGAGTTTGACGAGAAGGAAGGAAGAACTTACAAAGAAAGAAAGTTTCAGAAGAAATAGGACAAACATCTGCTAGCTAGAAGCAGGCATATGAAAGATTAAAGTTTCTCACCTTAGTTTATTTGTCAGAATTAAAGTCAATTTTTATCAACTTTCAAAGAATGAGGATTTATTTTTCTCAATGGAAATAATAACAAAACCACTTAAGTGCAATAATCCTAAATATAAGTATCAGGAAAGGATTAAACTAAAGAAATACCGAGGTCTGAATAATCAGTGACTGCAAATATTTAAAAGTTTAATATATTATTTGTCAACAAAAGCGGCATTTCACATATCTCATTCAAAAATATATGTTCATGTAGTAGTCTTATGGTCAACCTTTTCTGAAGAATGTGTATTTGTAATATTCATTGAAACTTTTGAATTCCTCAAGCAAAAGTAATATATTTTGTAAAACTCTCTGTAAACGATTATTTTTTAAAGGATAAATATGCAATATATTATGTTAATTAGTTCGGTTTTAATTATTTACATGAAAAACTCTGTTGGAATATGTCGTATTGTTTTCAGAGATAAAAAAATTTGATATATAGACAATATGGTTGCTGGTATTTTCACCCACTTGTGCAATAAGATCACAAGTGTCCCCCACCATATTATAATATTTAACACATTATTATACAAAATATATCTTCCAAGGTTCTGCTGAAATATTTAAAGTCATGTTTGTTAAAAAAAACTTTTTAGTATCATTTAATTATGTCTATTGCAAGGGAAATTTATTTACTTGAAGTGTATTTGTCACTAATGTGATAGTTTGTCCTCGGCATAATTAAAAAACAATTGTCGTTATTCAATACCTTTGTTTCATTAACTAGTTGAGCTATTCATCACTTCACCACCCATCTTGTTAAGGTATTGATGACACCACTACCCACCATGCTGAGGTATTAATCAGATCACTCACCTTGTTGAACTATTCACATCACCCACCTTGTTGAGCTTTTCATCCCACAACCACTCATTATGAGCTAATCGTACAACAACTCATCTTGTTTAGCTGTTAATCACCCCATCTTCGTTGTTGAGTTATTCAACACACCACCATCCACCTTGCTGAACTAATTATGACATCGCCATCCACCTTGTTGAGCCATTATTCACCACCACCACCCCACCTTGTTGAGCTATTCATCACACCACCCATCTTGTGGAGCTATTCATCACACCACCCACCTTGTTAATCTATTCATTACACTGCAACCCACCTTGATGAACTACTGATCACACCACCACTCACCTTGTTGAGCTATTCATCACACCAGCACCCGCCTAATTGAGATCTTCATAACATTAGCACCACCTTGATGAACTACTGATCACACCACCAACCTCCTTATTGAGATGTTAATAACACCAGCACCTACCTCGTAAAACACCAACCACCTTGTCGAGTTATTTATCACCACCTGTGGGGAAAATTTACTCCAGCATATAATATCAGTAATAGACTCATAAGAACCATAAAAAATGTTATTAGCTATAAGGAAAAAATGACCTATGGATCGTATAATAATAAATTTGATATTTAATTCAGAATAAAAGTAGAGACGTGGGCTGTAAAACTTCAGTTTACAGTGGAGTGATTCCCCATATTCATCTATTTTTTTTTTGGGGGGGGGGAATTCTATAATGTTAGTCTAAATATAATATGGAGATAATATTCTTATGAATACTCAGAAATAATTAATGCATATATGTTGAATAAATTCAGTGATGATATTTATAGATAACTGGGGATTAAAGAGTTGGTAGACTACATTACAACTGATTAGTCCGGTGGTCATCGAAATTCAATATTGGCTGTTTTTATATTCAGTATATTTAAGACAGTTGAGATTTGCTGGGTTTCCAGCCATATTGGTATCTCTTTAAATGAGCGTGCGGACGCATTCGCTAAGGAAGCTATCCGTACTTGTCCCATCTCCTGTAAACGTATTCCTTATTCCCACTTTTACCAAGTACTCATTCCTCCATCCTTACCTGTTGGCAGAGTTGTTGGTTTTCTGTTACTGGTAACAAACTCCGTACTCTTAAGGGTAGTGTGTCCCTGTGGCCTTCCTCCTACCACCGTAGCCGGCAATGAGAAATGGCTCTGGCAAGGCTGCATATTGGCCATGCGCGCTTAACTCAGACACTTAATAAGAGCCGCCCTGGTCCTTATTGTCCTAACTGCATTGTCCCAATAAAGTTGTGCATATCGTTGTTGGATGTCCTGGCTTCCAGGACACGCGTGTGTCTTTCTTTCCGACTGTCCCCCCGCGGTCACTTTTCCCTCGATAGAATTCTTGGTGAATCGGATACTTTTGATATCGTTCGCCTTATGCGTTTCTGTTCTCTTATTTGTATCCTCAGTGATATTTAGTGCCCTCTGATTATTCCACACATTTGATGGTGCTACATAGCCTTCCCGGCTTGGTGCCTTCTTTGTTTATATTAATTATATAATATCTTTATTATTTATAAAAATCAGCTTAGCTGGACAGAAGATTTCCTCCTAGCCCAGCACTAACACGAGAGCAGTCATCAGGTGGGTTATGCAGTAAATGTTGACTCCATCTTCACTGCATCCTGTACTCATGCCCTGAACTCCAACGTGTAGGAACCGGTAGATCCCTCTCTTACGTCACCAACGTAGATCTGCCGGGGTAATACAATGTACCAACTGTAACAGCCTACTATATTAGTATTATTACACAGGAAATGATACCTAATGAAAATGAAAGAGGCTTACTGGGGTTTGTTATTAATTGTGACTCCTAACCCGGTTGAAATTTCAATGTCAAGAGTTTGTAACAAGGAAATACAACCGGGAGACGTCCTTGGAGAAAGCGACAGCTTGATATGTGGTAATCCTTCAACGACACAATTCTGCTCCTATGAATGAGAAAATTCTGTGGCTATAAGCACAAATATGGCGTCTATATGGAGAGTGCGGTGATGCGTTCGCCTCCCTCGCCAGGTGCTCGGCAACAACTGCGTGACGCGGTGCACACCCTTTCTCATCAGGTGATAATCACGGCACACATTTTCGGTACAAATTTAAAATGAAAGGAGATAAAAGCTAATTTATATGCAAATTTATTGTTGTCGATTACTATGAACATTAATTAAACTCTAAGATAATCAAAGCAGATTGACGACGGAGTTCCTATCAAGTGCCGGGCAAAGGAATAGTCATTGCGCACATGTGGCGGTTGATGCAATCTTCCATAGCATGTTCTAGAACTTCTGTTGGTATGGTTAGTTAGATTAGTATCTGGGGTGTCGGAAATTTCCGACATAACTCACTGGGAGAGAAAACATGGGTCGTAGTTTATGATTCCGTACTGACGTACCTGATTCTCCCCACTGAAGTTATAAACTTCTTACATGTTAGAAACTCAGCACGTTGGTACGTACATGATGGATGTCCCGGATCTGTGTGACAGGTATGGACACTAAGCCGTTGATCTGTCATCACGGGTGCATCTACTTAATGATTAATGTATTATTCTTTAATTCTTTGAAATCGAGGAGATTCCAAGTCTCCTCCATCGAGGAGGTTTCCAATCGAGGAGATTACAGTGAGATCAAAGACTACGGTCGCTGTGACGTGTACTTGGTTGATTTAGTAGACACTAACTCATCACTGGAGACTCATAAGGACACCTCAACGTCGAACGAGGAAAAATCTGCATTTATGCAAATTAAATTTGGACTAAGGCGTAGTCCTGGTTGGACGGGTATTTTAGGCAATTCTATCATGATAACTAAGTTTATAACCTAGCTAAATTCTATTTAATTTAGAAAACTGAGTATTTTAGCATCAGTCTCAATAAATATAGTCAGCTGTATTGCTGATGTGAGTAATTCTCTGACGCCTGAACGCGTTTCGTAATTCGTATTACATTTTCAGAGACTTAATTTATACATGTTGTTGTTTCAGATTTAGCTACTCAGAACGAAGTGTCCATGTAGCCATAATAAGCCAAGTTTTCATGAATTAATTGTTTTTCGGCTACCTAACCTACCTAACCTAACCTAACCTAACTTTTTCGGTTACCTAACCTAACCTAACCTAACTTTTTCGGTTATCTAACCTAACCTAACCTAACTTTTTCGGTTACCTAACCTAACCTAACCTATAAAGATAGGTTAGGTTAGGTTAGGCAGGGTTGGTTAGGTTCGGTCATATAACTACATTAATTTTAACTCCAATAAAAAAAAATTGACCTCATACATAATGAAATGGGTAGTTTTATCATTTCATAAGAAAAATATTAGAGAAAATATATTTATTCAGGAAAACTTGGCTTATTAGGCAAATCGGGCCTTGCATAGTAGGCCGAGTATGACGTTCTGGCTACTAGATACGACATATATATATATATATATATATATATATATATATATATATATATATATATATATAAATATATATATATATATATATATATATATATATATATATATTGTGACGATAATCTCCTTCAAGAGATTGAGCCTGCTCTTCCCTCCACAATTACGTCGTTGAAATTATATAAAACTACTATGGAAGAAATGTCCAACAACGACAACAACACCAGCAAGGTTTGCCAGAGCGCAAAACGTATGCAGCCAGGGACACCTGTTCAGACTCAAACCGCCAAACTACCTGTCTTACTACCGGCTCCGCTGATTGGTCGCCGGTCTGGCTGCAACTGCACTCGCCCCCCCCCCATACTACTTGATGTCTGGGGTCGCCACGACCTCAGACCTCAGAATATTCAGTGCTTCCACAGTTAACACTTCTCCCGGCTAGACGTTAGCGTGTACTGAGAGAGGTGGTAGCTTAAAGCCAATATTCCAGCACCTTCCCTTTATTTTTGTGTTGCACTTCTTTTTTTTTTGTCTTAACGTAACTTTTCATTGTGTCATTTAATTATTCTTATTCTTTTGATTGATTGATTTTATTATACAAATTTGTTTGTCCATTTTTTCATGTTTTGATTTATTTAACGTAATTAAAATTTCATTGTTAAAATTTACTTGTGTTTTGTGTGTCTTCTCCTTACCTTACCACAGACGAAGTTCCAGTTTTCTATTTTTTTTAATAACTATGTGACGAGGCCATACCCCTAGCCTTAAACAGCCGAACACCAACGCGTTACCGTCACAAGTTATATTGGGGGCCTGTCCTAGGAGCTTCACTCAGGTACTGGTGCCAAGTGGTAATTTATGGTAAGCGTATTTAACTTTGTTAACGTAGCTTTACTATTTTTCATATTTAATTTCATTTTTTATAAGGTGCGGTGTATTGTGCATTACGAGAGTAACATATAGTGAAGGTGAGACAACTTTGGATTACGTGGTGACTGTAGGCCGCAGTCATACTCTTAATTGGTTATCTCTCCCTCCGTGTTATTACTCGTATTTACCATCAATGTCCCTTGAATATTTCTCATTTTGACAGATCATCATATTGGTACCCTGGTACTGTGGTCTGCCCCGGGTCAAGAGTACCCAATCTTCTGCAATCTGACTGTAGGAGGACAAAGAGGGCCATAGTTCCTCTAGCTCGAACTTTAGTTGCTGAATTGGGACCTCAGCAGCAGTTCTCGTCACCAGTTGACACCTCGCACCCCTACACGTCAGTCAGAGATGATGATACATACAACGGTAGGGAATTAGCTTACTTTTTCAGAGCACAAAAGTTCGCTAATTCTGTAAGTATCATATTAAATTCAGTAGGAAAAACTTGCTTTATGTCCTATAGAGACTTGGCAAGGTATGCCTACATCCTTGGACTACCAATTTTACTTTTGAGACAATTTACTGTTTCATTTGTTTTCGAAACTCTGTTTCATTTGTTAGTAGGATTTTCTTGCCCTTATCCTCTTACATGAGTACCGGGTACAAGATTTCCTGCGCCCTTGATTTAATTTAATCATTTAACATCTTTTACCTAACTTTAATTGTTAAAGATCACAGGATAGGTACCAGTTGCCACGTTGTCCTGTTTCTGACATTCACTATTGAATATTCGTGTACCTTTATTTGCTAATTTCACCATGTTTCGTCTCCAAGCTTTCCGTGCAAATCCAGCAGGTGAAATAGGGACTTTAAGTCGTGCCAAGAAGACTGAATTACAAACTCTTGCACATGAGTATCAACTAGAAGTTCCCTACCAAGCCAACAAAAATGACCTACACAACCTGTTGCTGGATTACTATTTAGAGCAAGGTAAGATAGACTCTGAAACTCATGAAACTTACTATATTGCAGATAAAACTGATTTGGCAACGCTGAAACTCAAACTAGAGCTGGCCAAGATTGAAGAACGAACAGCTGCAATACGAAGGGAAGAACAAGAACGAGAAATCACCCTCAGAGAACGCGATGCTGCCTTGAAGAGAGACGAACAAGAACGCGAGGCTGCTTTGAGGAGAGGAGAACAAGAACGAGAAATCACCCTCAGAGAACGCGAAGCTGCTTTGAGGAGAGAAGTACACGAACGTGAGGTCGCATTACTCCGTGAACGTGAACGAGTACAGCTTGAAACACTCCAGGAGCGGGAACGCGTACAGCTTGAAACCAAACAACGCGAGTTGGAAATGCAACGCGAACATGACAAGCAACAAGCGACTCTGGCTCTAGAGTGTCGTCAACGCGAAATCGCCTTGGAAACTTCACACTTCACTCAACGCCAGCAAGCTACTGCCAATCTTCCCGTCAGTTTTAATATATCACATGCAAGTAAGTTAATGCCATCCTTTGTAGAAGCAGAAGTTGATGTGTTTTTCACCACCTTTGAAACCCTTGCTAATCAACTCAGTTGGCCTGTCGACCAATGGGCCACACACTTCTCAGAGTCCATCTTACAGGTAGAGCTGCAGTCACACTCAGTACTTTGGCGTCTGAGAATGACTACCACACTCTGAAACAAGCAGTGTTGGACGCCTACCTACTTTCCACCGAAAGTTATAGAAGGAAATTCCGTGACCACCTGAAGGCAAGTACCACTACCTTCCTTGAGTTTGCTAACACGAAACGGAGGTATTTCATGAAATGGCTGGAAGCAGCACATGTCTCTACTTTTACAGAACTCGTCAACCTGATGCTTGTTGAAGAATTCTTGAGACGTGTGCCGCCTCCTGTCCGCCTCTACTTAGCAGATAAAGAAGAAACCGACTACCTGAAGTGTGCTAAGTCGGCTGACACTTACAGCCTCATCCACCGGCTGACACCCGAACCATCCTCCAGTAAGAAGTCGTGGTACAGTTACGAGAAGGTGAGCCCCGATCAAGCTGGTTCACAACTGTACTGCAAGTATTGTAGACTCTATGGACATACCATAGACAAGTGTGGTAAGTCTCAATACAAGGGAACCACTGACCAACAAAGACCCAAACCAACTCCTCCTAAGTCCGGTAAGCCTGTGATGAATGTTGGTGTTGATGTTAATGATCTTTCTCTTTTCAGTAACCACCTGTATACTGGAACTGTCTCTGCCAACGGTTCAAATCCGGAGGGACGTTTCAAATTGAAGATCTTGAGGGACACAGCGGCTCTACAATCGATCATCTTGAAGTCGGCTGTGCCCAACATCACCTACACCGGAGAAACTGTCTTCATCACTGACCTCACTGCTACCACTCCATACCCTCTCGCCAGAGTCCACCTGGATTGTCCCTACGTGAACGGGGAAGTCCAAGTCGCCGTCAGGGAAAAGCCTTTTCCCATGCCTGGAGTGCAACTTCTCCTAGGCAACGACTTGGCAGAAGACCTGCAACCGACCAACCTCATCGTCATGGACAAACCCCAGGTGTGTAACTCTGTGCCAATAAACCCTATTCTAGAGTATGTTCCAGCAGAGGTTCAAGAGAGTGATGAAGTTTCTCCTCCGGTTCTCGTGACCACCCGTGCACAAGCCGCACGTCCACAGCCAGCTGACTCTACTGCTACCGCTGTCCCTCAAGACCCTCAGAAACTCCCCCCGCATCTGACCAAGTTGGAGTTCCGTAAGTTGCAGAGGGAAGATCTTACTTTAACACCATTGTTTTTCCAGGCTGAGACTCAACCCGACAGTATTCCTGGGTTCTTCCTAGAGAACGACTTACTCTACCGCAGATATAGACCCAGTAAACTGAAGGAGGAGGACGATTGGGCCAACATCGAACAACTTGTGATTCCCACCAGCCTGCGGCCCACTATTCTACACCTGGCCCACGGAGCATTCTCCCACTACGGCTTCAACAAGACTTACCATGGGATTCGTCAAGACTACTACTGGCCAGGTATGGTAAATAACGTCAAACAGTACGTAAAACAGTGTCATACATGTCAGATGGCAGGCAATCATACATGTCAGATGGCAGGCAAACCGAACATCTCCATTCCCAGAGCGCCACTGATTCCCATACAGGTGCCTGCGGAACCTTTCCACAGACTCATAATAGACTGTGTTGGTCCTTTACCTCGGACCAGTTCAGGTAACGCCTACATCCTAACCATCCTGTGTCCTACCACCAGATTTCCCATAGCAGTTCCAGTGAAGAACATCACGGCTGCTACGGTTATCAAACATCTATTGAAGATCTTCACTCAGTACGGATTTCCCAGGGAGATTCAAAGTGACTGTGGTACCAACTTCACCAGTGATCTCTTCAAAAGGACACTGGAGGAGTTCAACATCAAACAGGTATTGTCCAGCCCCTATCATCCTGCTTCACAGGGTTCTCTTGAACGTAGTCATCAGACCATCAAAGCACTCTTGAAAAAGTTTTGTAGTGAAACCTCGAAGGATTGGGATAAGCAGATTGACCTTATAATGTGTATTTTCAGAAGTCTCCCCAATGAGTCCCTAGGAGTATCTCCTTATGAGATGCTCTACGGCCGTAAGTGCCGTACTCCCCTTAAGGCTTTCAAAGACTCTCTCCGAGATGCCACCTTCAGTGAGCATCAGAATGTGCCCAAGTTTCTTCAAAACCTTCAACACATTCTCGAGAGAGTCCACCGTTTTGCCCATGATAATCTATTGAAAGCCCAGGTGAGAATGAAGACTCATTACGACCAGACCAGCAAAGTAAGAAAATTCAAGCCGGGAGACTTCGTCCTTGCCTATTTCCCTATCCCAGGTTCACCTTTACAAAACAGGTTTTCAGGACCCTACTGCGTCAAAGAGTGCAGGAATAATAACAACTACGTAATAGAGACTCCAGATAGGCGGCGGAAGACCCAGCTGTGCCACGTCAACCTCCTGAAGCAATATAATGGTACTCCTCCCACTGTCCTGACTAATTGTTCTACCTTCACAGAACCCTACATCCACAGTGAGACCATCCCAGCTTCTCCTCCCGAAAGCACTGACAAGGAGTCAGCGCTTTCTAATTCCAAAATCCTTAATGATCTTCCCAAATGCTTTCAGGATAATAATCGTGCTCCTTTGACCTCTTCTAATTCCACTCTCACCTCGTCAGATAAGCCCTTCATCCTCCATGTCGACGCCAATGGTACCGACGTTGGTGGTGTCGTGATGCAGCAACGAGGCGAGAAGAATCCACCTGTCAGCGACTACTGCTACAAAGAACTACGGAACAATTGGCAAGGAGCTACTCTTCCTCATCCTGAAGCTTCAGCACTTCACTCCACACCTGAAAAGTGCTCGGTCCACCATCAACACGGACCACACCACCCTACATCTCCTGCAGCACGCCCACTTCTCATCTCAACGTCTTCAACTATGGGCTTGCTAACTGCAGAAATTCAACCTGGAGACACGCTATACCAAGAGTCTGACAACATCTTAGCCCATGATCTCTCCAGAGTTTATGAAGTAGAAGCAACTCCACCCATTACTCCACCACATAACGACGTACTTCTTCCAGAACCGCAGGCTTCGGGGGAGAGTTGTGACGATAATCTCTTTCAAGAGATTGAGCCTGCTCTTCCCTCCACAATTACGTCGTTGAAATTATATAAAACTACTATGGAAGAAATGTCCAACAACGACAACAACACCAGCAAGGTTTGCCAGAGCGCAAAACGTATGCAGCCAGGGACACCTGTTCAGACTCAAACCGCCAAACTACCTGTCTTACTACCGGCTCCGCTGATTGGTCGCCGGTCTGGCTGCAACTGCACTCGCCCCCCCCATACTACTTGATGTCTGGGGTCGCCACGACCTCAGACCTCAGAATATTCAGTGCTTCCACAGTTAACACTTCTCCCGGCTAGACGTTAGCGTGTACTGAGAGAGGTGGTAGCTTAAAGCCAATATTCCAGCACCTTCCCTTTATTTTTGTGTTGCACTTCTTGTTATTTTGTCTTAACGTAACTTTTCATTGTGTCATTTAATTATTCTTATTCTTTTGATTGATTGATTTTATTATACAAATTTGTTTGTCCATTTTTTCATGTTTTGATTTATTTAACGTAATTAAAATTTCATTGTTAAAATTTACTTGTGTTTTGTGTGTCTTCTCCTTACCTTACCACAGACGAAGTTCCAGTTTTCTCTTTTTTTTTAATAACTATGTGACGAGGCCATACCCCTAGCCTTAAACAGCCGAACACCAACGCGTTACCGTCACAAGTTATATATATATATATATATATATATATATATATATATATATATATATATATATATATATATATATATATATATATATATGAATATATATGTCGTACCTAGTAGCCAGAACGCACTTCTCAGCCTACTATGCAAGGCCTGATTTGCCTAATAAGCCAAGTTTTCATGAATTAATTGTTTTTCGACTACCTAACCTAACCTAACCTAACTTTTTCAGCTACCTAACCTAACCTAACCTATAAAGATATGTTAGGTTATGTTAGGTAGGGTTGGTTAGGTTCGGTCATATATCTACGTTAAGTTTAACTCCAATAAAAAAAAATTGACCTCATACATAATGACATGAGTAGCTTTATCATTTCATAAGAAAAAAATTAGAGAAAATATATAAATTAAGGAAAACTTGGCTTATTAGGCAAATCGGGCATTGCATAGCATGCCGAGTATGACGTTCACTTTCCCATCAGGAGACTCGAACCCTAGCTAGCACAGAAGCCTTCCAGCAACTGGCATAACAGGTACGCCTTTAACCCACTGCACCACGCTCAGACCCTTAAAAGAGATGGTAATTTCGGAGTATTTATACACCCCAAAGATTACCACCTCCCAAGGGCAACTAGAGCAAGTAAGGGGTCACTTACGTTTTTCATCGAGTTCCTGTTAATATGGGAGGCCTCCACCCCCAGGAAGCAGCCTGTGACAGCTGACTAAAACCAGGTACCTATTTACTGCTAGGTAACAGGGGTATAGGGTGAAAGAAACTGTGCCCAATGTTTCTCGCTGGCACCCAGGATCAAACCCGGAACCGCAGGATCACAGTCCAGCGTGCTGTCCGCTCGGCCAAACGGCTCCATGGTCCTCACATATAAAGTAAGGCACTCTGATGAGTGTAACCAGATGATGCTTGTACACTTGAACCATCTGAAGAAGTTTCAGGGCCCCAGGCTAGTCGCTCTAACCAATGTTTCCTTTTCCAGTGAGGGAGGGGATGATTGTTCTGGGATTCCAACTAATCTCATTCTCAATAATTCTAGTTCTGTGAATGCTGTGGAGGAGAGACTGTCCCACTTGCAGGTGGCCCAACATGAAGAGGTGCAGTTGTTACTTGACAAATTCTCCAGTCTGTTCGGGGAGGTCCCGACCCAGACTGATGCCATCTACCCTGATGTCAAGTTGACAGACTACAACCCCATTCGCTTCAACTCTATTGGATGAGTCCAGAAAAAAAGGCCATCATGAGTCAACTTTCTGCTCCAGCACGGCCTCATCCGGCCGAGCCAGGGCTCTTGGTGCTCGCTCTGCCTTTGGGTCCCAAACCAGATGGCTCCTGGCGATTATGCTCCAACTATCGGCCAAGCCAAGTTTTCATGAATTAATTGTTTTTCGACTACCTAACCTACCTAACCTAACCTAACCTAACTTTTTCGGCAGCTCAACAAGGTGACCATTGTGGATGCCTATCCGGTGCCCCTCCTAGAAGACTGCATCAGCGAGATCGGAAACGCCACGAACGTCGCGAAATTCGGTCTCTCAAGGGGGATATTATCAGACCCCACTCATCGAGTGTGCCAAGCAACTAACTGCGTTCGTAACACCCGATGGTGTCTTCGAGTATCAAGTGTTACCATTCGGATTGTGTAATGCCCCTGCAACGTTCCAGAGGCTAATGAACTCTCTGCTCGCAAATGTGCCAAATTATCGGGCGTACTTACATGTGTCAGGGTGCGTGGTCTCTCTCTCTCTCTAGCCAATCACCACCCATTAGTAGTGGTAATCGTTACATACTACAGCCCCACGGGTCTTCACTCAATCCTCACGGTGCCACTGTTCACCAGGAGAGTCTCTCAGTCTGTCTCCGGCCGGCCTCGTAGCCTAAAGACGAGTGAGAACACGATCACCTCACTTGATCATGTGCCCACCCCGACAGAGGGCTCTACCACTCATTATAGGTCACCAACTGGTGTTTCCCATGTCCAGTAACACCTCAGTGGAATAGTGGTAATATAGTAGTAGTAGTGGCCCAAGAGAACACTAATCAACTTGGTAACAGGTAAGTATATGTTTAAATCACTCACTCTCAGTAGCAACAAGGTAATGGAGGGTTGACACAAACACGGCGGTGGTTTTGTAGTTTACTTAAAAGATTAAAGAATCACAACTCTGCATCAACAACATGTCAAAGGAATAAATGGGCAATCTTCTCTCCGCCTCTTCACAATTCTGGAACACTCCTCGAAATGGCAATACTCCCAGCTGTCACGCGTTCCCACGCTCCACATGCAGGGTTATCGAACGTTTGGCAACTCGCGAGATGTCACGCCCACTCACTCTCCTCACTGTCTCACTATACTCACACTATTGGCGTGAGGCGCCTATTATTTCTTCATGTACACAGTATATAACAACACTGGCATAATCACAGTTAACCACTAGACATATGAATATGTTATTTAATAACTCCAGTATACATAGTTCATTTCATCAATATTCATAATAAAAGGTAACTCTAGGCACACAGTCTTACACTACTAAATTGTACATTTATATATATATATATATATATATATATATATATATATATATATATATATATATATATATATATATATATATATATATATATATATATATATATATATATATATATATATATATATATATATATATATATGTATATATATATCATCTGGCACAAACTCATAATATAAATGACACGTAAATATAAATGTCCTAGTCATAGTAATCTCTTCATCAAACCACAGGGGCAATCACACACCATATATATATCTCGTGAGAGCTCTATAGCATCTCCCTTCACAACTGTGTCTTACTAGAATCATAGACATTGGTGAGCCCTGCTCACGACATAGAAGATACTCTGGCTAATCGCTAACTAATGGGGAATGGGAGGGAAAACTTAATTACCTACTTCCACCATTAATGATGTGGACTCGTCCTCTGTTGAGGGTTGAAT
>NC_091182.1:4034426-4056002 GCF_040958095.1 Procambarus clarkii | reverse complement strand
AGTGGTAAAAGAAAGAGTTAGTGAGGCAGATCCTGACCTAGTTGCAATAGTGGAAACTAAAATAAATGTCACGATCTCAGATGAAATCTCTCCAGAGGACTACCAGGTGATTTTAAAAGAAAGGACACAGAGACAGAGAGGGGAAGTGGCATTACTAATAAAGTGGAAATGGAAGTTTGAAGACCTGGAAAATCGGAGTACCAATGAAAGCACAAGCTCCATACATAGAATTCTGACAGCAGATGAGAGGAAGATAGTGATCTTGGTAACCTACCTTCCCTCACCCATCAGTTGAAGACCCAGCAAGGAGTATGACAACAACAACAAAGCATGTATAGTTGAACTACAAAAGGCAGCGACATTAGCTCACAGAATGAGAGCGAAACTGCTGATCATTGGGGACCTAAATCACGAAGAGGTAAATTGGGAATCAAGGAAACCCAATGGCGGGGACGAAACGTGGGGAGCAAAGTTAGTAGATGTTATAGACAGGAATTTTCTAACACAACATGTGAAGGAAGACACAAGGAAAAGAGGAGGGGATACACCGAGCCTATTAGACCTGATTTTCACCCAGAACGTAGAAAACATCGAGAATTTGGAACATGAAATACCTCTAGGACGCCAGTGACCATTGTGTCCTAATCTTTGACTACATGATGGAACTCAAAAATGTGATCATGTGACAAGAGATCTGGGAAAGGAGAGTTGACTACAGGAAAAGGGACTACAGGAGAATAAGGGATTATCTGGGAGAAGTGCAGTGGGAGTGTTGGAAATTTCCAACACTAACATACTACCATTGTATTATAATACATCATTATTATATACTAATTACAGTAGTTATTAATTTCAGTAACAGTAGTGTTAACCTAAATTAATATTTCTTTATCTGAGCCTATTGCTAATATTCTCACGACATCGAGAGGCAGGATTGCGTCAGGTAATGTACATTTAAACATATTTATTACCAATATGTTAGAGAATTGAATGTGGTTCTCCAAAATTATCAGTATTCTGTATAATAATTAACTACGAATAATATAGCTCCCAATAATCCAAAACCGAGAGTTATTACCTGAAATTATTATCAAGTAGCAGGTTCATCTATTACATACGAATGCTATGGAGGAAATAAAATTTCTCTCCATTTCTCGATTAACACCGTTTAACGAGAATATGATACTATTTAATTCCCAATAATTGCAACCCGGTTCTCATTAACGCATTACATCAGTAATTACATGGAAAAGAATTATCCGTGATTAGTAATTTCTGTTGTGAATGCGAGAGACAAGTTGAGGAAGGGAGGAGAGACGCCGCCATTATTCGCCATGCTGCTTCGCTAGAGACGCCAACAATCACATCGTGCGTCCCGGGATAGTCGATTTCCATCAATACTACGTTAGGCCCTTGCATTTAATAGGCCTAGGAGCGTGCAATTGCTCAGTAGCAATATGGAATTGCTTCGGTGGACAACCAGAAGGTTAAGTGCTCTAATATTTGTTATATCGTGAGATCTCTAGGTATATCATTTTACTGTGCACTGTCCATCGTTATGCTATGCGACCTCCCCAAACAATAAGTACGTCCATAAAGAACTAAATTTATTCCTTTTATGGCATAGTGAGGATATTATATAGTAGGTGTAACCAATTAGTATATATAGTTGAAATTTCAGCTTGTGTTGTAAGCGGTCGTGGACATCATGTTCCCACGCCATGCTTGAACTCACGTGTTGCCGCAAGTAGCAGACGACGCTATTGCACCTCTACCTCTCCGTTCACTATTACAGCTAAGCAGCTGAAATCCTTTCTATTATTTCTTAATTGAGAAAATTATAGATCAGTCGAAGAGATTTAGTTTATTTGATTTGAGATATCTAACGTAATATGTTAGCCTCATAAAAGTCAAATGAGAATAATTGCTTGATTCATCAACATATAATCTTTTTACCATTAATCAATTCATCTAAGGTTTCTTAATAGTATTTAGTAGAGTTACTAATTTTTATTCGAGGAAGAACCAGCCTCGATGAAGCGTACTGGGAGTAGATTACTTCTGGTATTAACCCCCAATTTTGTGAAGGACGGAAAGTATATTCTCAAACATTAATGTTATACAGCCCATTAACGTTTAAAGAATAATCTTTAATAGTTTCATATCCATAGGCACAGGTATTTCCGTCCTAATCGTTTAACTTTATCTGTTTCCCTTTTCAGTCACAATAGGGTGGCCCTTCGATTAATTTAAATAAATCTCTTAATTAAATATCAATCAATTAATAGAGAGTAAGCTTACTTCCCAACAGGGAGGAAAAAATTAGAGGAAAAACAGTCTAAGATGGACCTTGTCATAGGGAAATGCACGGAATCCGAAACGGAAATGCAAGGAGTCCGAAAAGATATTTATACCAACAGTAAAGGAAACGGTAGGAGAAAGTATCTCTTATGTATGTCTATTAAACCCATGGTTTAATAGACAGTGTGAGGAAGCAAAAATGAGAACAGGAAGCAGTTTAGGAAGTACAGAAGACAATGGACAGAGGACAACATGATCAGATGCAACAAAGCTAGGAATGATGACATAAACACAAGAAGAGTATCAGAAAGAAATTATGAGAAAGATATTGCGATCAAAGCGAAAAAGGAACCTGAATTAATTACTACATAACCATAAAAGAAGAAAATGTCGGTGAACGACCCAGAGACAAGACTAAGGAAAAATGAGAGTTACTTTAGATTTTAGTCACTCTCAATCTCATTCAAACTCACTCTGATATCTCTCAACAGAGTGATTGTAGAGAGATTTGAACAGAAAGTGACAAGGGAATCTGCGTGGCACTGAATGCCAGTTTTCATGGAGTGTTCACAACCGAGCCTGAACAGCTCCCATTGTTAGAAGAGATTACCCTAGATGAAAGATTATCAGATATTGAGGTGACAGCAGAGGAGGTAATGAAACAGTTGACAACACTGGATGCAACTAAAGGCTGCAACAAGACAAAGTATCACCGTGGATACTTAAAGAGGTGGCACAGGCCCTGAGTGTGCCTCTGGCAATGATCTTTAATGAGTCACTTATGATGGGAGAATTGACCAATTGCCCGAAGAGGGCAAATGTCATACAGATTTTCAAGAAAGGGGATAAGAAGGATGAACTTAACTATACACCTGTATCACTGAGAAGCATCCTTGTAAAATATTTGAAAGAATAATTAGGCTAAGGCTGATTGCACACCTAGAGAAAATTAGGCTTGTAAACAAACATCAACATGGATTCGGCAAGGGGAAATCTTGCCTAACAAACCTTACGGAATTCTATGATAAAATAACGAGGATAAGGCAACACAGAGAACGTTGAGCCGACTGCATATTTCTGGACTCAAAAAGCCTTTGATACAGTTCCGCACAGGAGACTGCTATTCAAACTTGAGAGGCAGGCGTTAGTTAGCGGAAAGGCCCTAGCATGGGTAATGTTACGGTGCCCTCTCCTATTTCTTCCATTTGCCTGCTTTAAGAGTCATATCAGCTTTCTCTACTGATTCTCTGAGATACAGGGAGTCTGTTGATATATGTGGGGACCAGATCGGCCGCCTGATAAGGGAGAAATTTACATTATAAGTTGTAGGTAAGAGGAAAGTGGCGCCCTGATATAAATGAAAGAGTACCCCCTACCTGCAGATATGCCGTTTTGTAAAGGACGCTAGCCGATTGCGGATTGGTCGACTTAGCTCACGGGCGACCAATCAGAGCCCACCGTGACGTCACCGAGTGCCCCGGGCGGCGCCAACGTCAGAACTGGTCTGACTTCGAAGGGGAGAGGACGTTTCTCGGTCAGCTATGAAGGATTTGAGGCTCTACAAGCCTTACTCAGTGGATTAGAGCTAGCCATCGCAGCCCACCATCGTCATTGGAGACCCTGCGCTTCTGGGAAGCAAGAAGAAGCTAAGTTCATCGAGCAGAGGAGTGCCAAACTTGGAAAATTGGTCGGCGACGACGCTGGGTGGCGCCACTTGACACTGAGGGTTTGGATCTCTCTCTCTCTCTCTCTCTCTCTCTCTCTCTCTCTCTCTCTCTCTCTCTCTCTCTCTCTCTCTCTCTCTCTCTCTCTCTCTCTCTCTCTCTCTCTCTCTCTCTCTCTCTCTCTCTCTCTCTCTCTCTCTCTCTCTCTCTCTCTCTCTCTCTCCCTCTCCCTCTCCCTCTCCCTCCCTCTCTCTCTCTCTCTCTCTCTCTCTCTCTCTCTCTCTCTCTCTCTCTCTCTCTCTCTCTCTCTCTCTCTCTCTCTCTCTCTCTCTCTCTCTCTCTCTCTCTCTCTCTCTCTCTCTCTCTCTCTCTCTCTCTCTCTCTTTCTCTCTCTCTCTCTCTCTTTCTCTCTCTCTCTCTCTCTCTCTCTCTCTCTCTCTCTCTCTCTCTCTCTCTCTCTCTCTCTCTCTCTCTCTCTCTCTCTCTCTCTCTCTCTCTCTCTCTCTCTCTCTCTCTCTTCCCACAGAGATATTAGGAATAACTGCTCAGTGTCAGAGTAGTTAACAAGTGAAATGCATTAGGCAGTGATGTGGTGGAGGTTGACTCCATACACACTTTCGAATGTAGATATGACAGAGCCCACTAGGCTCAGGAACCTGTACAGTGGTTGAATGACAGTTGAGAGGCGGGACCAAAGAGCTAAAGTTCAACCCCCCGCAAGCACAACTAGGTGAATAATGGCGCAGAAGCGTTTGGAAGTTTCAATAAAACACACGAAGGACTCGACGTTTCTCTCAATTTCCGACCAAAAAGGTTTCGACCTCTATCTTTGAACCTCTATCCGACTCTCAGCCTCACACAACCTCTCAACTCCCCTATGCCTGTCAGCTTCTCCATAATTTTCAGACCCAGTATGCCCTTCCTACCCTAGACCTTCCTACCTACCTTCCTAGATGCCCAGACCACTTTCGCCCCCCCAGGCACTTTCCCCTAGATCCCAGTCGCCCCAAGACACCCCCAACCCCCCAGATTCCACCATACTCCCAGAGAAAAGGTGAACTCTGGTACCAGAGTTTCCAAGAAGAGTCTCAAGGATTGGTACACCAATGCTGATGAAGTATCTAATAAAGCAAAAGTGGTAAAAGAAAGAGTTAGTGAGGCAGATCCTGACCTAGTTGCAATAGTGGAAACTAAAATAAATGTCACGATCTCGGATGAAATCTCTCCAGAGGACTACCAGGTGATTAGAAAAGAAAGGACACAGAGACAGGGAGGGGAAGTGGCACTCCTAATAAAGTGGAAATGGAAGTTTGAAGACCTGGAAAATCGGAGTACCAATGAAAGCACAAGCTCCATACATGGAATTCTGACAGCAGATGAGAGGAAGATAGTGATCTTGGTAACCTACATTCCCTCACACATCAGTAGAAGACCCAGCAAGGATTATGACAACAACAACAAAGCATGTATTGTTGAACTACAAAAGGCAGCGACATTAGCTCACAGAATGAGAGCGAAACTGCTGATCATTGGGGACCTAAATCACGAAGAGGTAAATTGGGAATCAAGGAATCCCAATGGCGGGGACGAAACGTGGGGAGCAAAGTTAGTAGATGTTATAGACAGGAATTTTCTAACACAACATGTGAAGGAAGACACAAGGAAAAGAGGAGGGGATACACCGAGCCTATTAGACCTGATTTTCACCCAGAACGTAGAAAACATCGAGAATTTGGAACATGAAATACCTCTAGGAGGCCAGTGACCATTGTGTCCTAATCTTTGACTACATGATGGAACTCAAAATTGTGATCATGGGACAAGAGATCTGGGAAAGGAGAGTTGACTACAGGAAAAGGGACTACAGGAGAATAAGGGATTATCTGGGAGAAGTGCAGTGGGAGTGTTGGAAATTTCCAACACTAACATACTACCATTGTATTATAATACATCATTATCATATACTAATTACAGTAGTTATTAATTTCAGTAACAATAGTGTTAACCTAAATTAATATTTCTTTATCTGAGCCTATTGCTAATATTCTCACGACATCGAGAGGCAGGATTGCATCAGGTAATGTACATTTAAACATATTTATTACCAATATGTTAGAGAATTGAATGTGGTTCTCCAAAATTATCAGTATTCTGTATAATAATTAACTACGAATAATATAGCTCCCAATAATCCAAAACCGAGAGTTATTACCTGAAATTATTATCAAGTAGCAGGTTCATCTGTTACATACGAATGCTATGGAGGAAATAAAATTTCTCTCCATTTCTCGATTAACACCGTTTAACGAGAATATGATACTATTTAATTCCCAATAATTGCAACCCGGTTCTCATTAACGCATTACATCAGTAATTACACGGAAAAGAATTATCCGTGATTAGTAATTTCTGTTGTGAACGCGAGAGACGCCGCCATTATTCGCCATGCTGCTTCGCTAGAGACGCCAACAGTCACATCGTGCGTCCTGGGATAGTCGATTTCCATCAATACTACGTTAGGCCCTTGCATTTAATCGGCCTAGGAACGTGCAATTGCTCCAGTAGCAGTCTGGAATTGCTTTGGTGGACAACCAGAAGGTTAAGTGCTCTAATATTTGTTATATCGTGAGATCTCTAGGTATATCATTTTACTGTGCACAGTCCATCGTTATGCTACGCTACCTCCCAAAACAATAAGTACGTCCATAAGGAATTAAATTTATTCCTTTTATGGCATAGTGAGGATATTATATAGTAGGTGTAACCAATTAGTATATATAGTTGAAATTTCAGCTTGTGTTGTAAGTGGTCGTGGACATCATGTTCCCACGCCTTGCTTGAACTCACGTGTTGCCGCAAGTAGCAGACGACGCCATTGCACCTCTACCTCACTGTTCACTATGTCACGTGGGGGTGGGCGGTCCGGGGCTCTGCTAACACTCGGCTGCTAGGGGCTCAAAGGCCCAAATACTCAGCCCCACCGACTCCCTGGATTCACCGGAGTCTCCTTGGTCACACAAGAGAGGACCAACAATGCCCACCTCCGCAGGTCTTTGCTTCCACCACAAAGGGGTGCCACTGATTCACCCTGGAAGCCCTTCAGTCAAACACGGGAAAACTGCTGTTAACAGTTCCGGCCTAGACCCGTGGGGGAGTGAAGGAAGACTCAGGCTTACCTATAACCATAACCTCCCTGAGTCTTGCCTGCCAGACAAAAAAAGGTTGCAGGAACTCCTTTCCCGCCTGTCTTCTCTATCTTCCTCTTAGCAAGGTCGCCAGCTGGGTTATTATATCTGCACCCCAGCAATGCAGTTCAGTGGGTGTATTATATATTGTTTGTAGCCAGAAATGTATGCTCATAGAGAAATATCATAAATGGAGGCACACTCAAACACAGTAATAAAATGTGTGGATTTACTGATGCAAATTACATGAACACACACACACAATCACAAGTAATACATGAATATGGAATATGGATAATGAGTCTGGAGATCGTCAGCCTCTTCTTCCACGACCTCCAACACTCCTTCAACTGGGCAGGAAGACAGGAGTCTCACACTCTCACAGGAGGGCCTCTTCACCACATCGGCACCTCTTCTTCACTGTCCTGCCATCCATACACAGTCCTCTCTGACAGTCCTGGACACAAGCTGCTTTGCAGCCTATTCTACTAGTCTTGCTGCCACATACACAAGTAAATATTGTGGCCTAACTAGCCTACTCATACAAGGGGTAATGGGAGGGAAAATGATCTACCTTACACTCCTGGCTCACGACGCCTGTCCCTCGATGGTGTGAGGTTCCCACGCTTCCTTGGGTCGATCCTTGACGATCCAGGACGTTCCACAGGTCCTCAAGTGTCGTGAAGCCTTCGCGTCGTCGCCGTTCCAATCCCTGAGATTCAGCTGCCCCAATCCTGGTTCATCGATGGGCGCTGAGCTAATCACTATTTTCCCCACACTCGCCTCTCCCACAAGGCGTTGCTCCTTGTCCTAGGCACGGTGTCGTCCTTCCAAGATTCTCAGTGGATGTGACCCCAGTCACAGCTAGGCCTGCCCGCCCACCTTCCAGACCTCAACGTCCAGCCAGCGGCGCCGCCCAGCGTCGTCGCCGACTATTTTCCAAGTTTGGCACTTCTCTGCTCACTGAACTTGGTTCCTCTTTTGCTTCCCAGAAGTGCAGGGTCTCCAATAACTATGATGGGCTGCGATGGCCAGCTCAATCCACTGAACAAGGCTTGCAGAGCCTCCAATTCTTGAGAGCAGACCGAGGCGCGTCCTGTCGCTTCCAAGGTCAGAACAACTCTGACGTTGGCGCCGCCCGGGGCACTCGGTGACGTCATGGCGGGCCCTGATTGGTCGCCCGCGACCTACGTCGGCCAATCCGCGATCGGCTTGTGTCCCTTCCAAAAGGTCATATCTGCCGTAGGGGATACTGTTTCATTTTATAACAGGGCGCCAATTTTCCTTTATTTACAACTTATAATATAACTTCCTTCCCTTAACTGGCAGCCGGTCTGGTCGCCACATATATCATTAGACTCCCTGAACCTCAGAGAATCAGTAGGGAGAGCTGATATGACTCTTTAAGCCGGCAAACGAAAGAAATAGGAGAGGGCACCGTAACATACCCCTCCCCTTAAAATAAGAGTCATATCGGAAGAGCAGCACTCAAGAGGGCAATCTAGACTCTTGCTCCCTCCGTCCCTGAAGTGTCACTCCTCCAGTTGGTGACGTGGCTCGTACCACCTTGCCAGTCACCTGCCTCATTGTATCTCCACCTCGCATAGGACCGGGTGTGATGGGTGTTCCCTGAACACCTACAAGAAATCCTCTCTCCGTGGCCACGAGTGTACTCCCACGGCTCGTTACTACTGTAAGATTCAGTGCATGCAGCGCCTCCACCGCGTCGTGCACTCCGAGATAGTCTTGCACTTCCACTGCGTCCTACAGGTACTCCATGTTTCCTCTCATAATCTCCTCTTCGCCAATCTTCTCTCTTCTCGGTTCCTCTTCTCCCATAGGTGCGTTGTCTCCTCACAGTGGCACTTGTAACCTGTACTCCATCCAGCAGCTTCCTCTCTTCCACACTAGGTTTTTGCGATGGCCCAATGCCCTTCTGGTTAGGCTGGCGCCTACCCTGGGTGTACCTATTCCCTGCTTTCTTCGTATTGCCTTTCCTATACCACTCGCTCCTTCGTTCCCGACGAACATCTTCACTCCTCCATGAGATTCTCTTCCCTGCAGACGTCTTCTTCGGTTCGTGGTTGGGCTCATCCACCTCCCTGTGGCTCACCTCACTACGGTGGTTCATCTTGCACCTACCACTATTCATCTGGCCGGCATAGGGTGCACTGCGTCGTGGCTCCTCCACTCTGCCCCTCACTGCCGTTCGCTCATCCACTGAGCTTACTTTATTCACGTTTCTGTATGGAGGGAGTGCGGTCTGCAGCCTCTTCACCGCCCCAGGCGTTTGTACAGCTGCTCCTCGCCACTCCTCCACACGCATCATCAGGCTTAGTCGGAGGTCCCCGTCGGGGTTTTCCACAACCTCCGACGACCTCTCTGCACTCTCGCCCTCGTTGTCGTCGTCTCTGGCGACGTTTCCCCTGGCGAAGTCGGCTTCCTCACTACCGTCTGGAACGACCGATACCTCACCCGGCAGGGTTGTACCGCTGCTTGCAACATAGGCACTCCTGGCCCAATCGGGTTGTATCCTGCCTCCTCCGAGGTCATTACCCAGCACCATCTGTACATGCTCTAGGGGTAACTTAGGGGCTACAGCTACTATAGCTTTCTCGACTCCGCAGTCGGCAATCAGCTGTACTTCGTGAAGTGGCAACCTGTATTCCTCCCCCACACTGGGTATCCTCACCACTCCCACAGGTGAATCATTAAATTCCTTGGGGAGAATACTCCTGGTCACCATACTTATGTCAGCACCCGTATCTCGAAGCACGGCAACCTCCACTGGGTCTGACTTTCCAAACTTCACGTTGGCCCCGAAAACGAAGGGATGTTCACCCAACTTCATTTCCCAACCATTCACGTTGGGTCCACTATAATATGGGGTGTGAACAAACACTCTCTCCTCTTCCAACATTAATCCTACATTCCTTTGGTGCTCCTCACACTCGCGGGCATAATGTCCTCTCACGCCACAGTTGTAGCATCGGCTGCCTCCCCTGGGCGGCCACTCGCCAGTCACTCTGGCGGTACCACTTGCAGACGTCCCCTGGGTCCTCCTTGGACTCCCTGCCGTCGTGTCCGGGACTGCAGCACTTGCTCCCGAGTTAGGTCCACTGCTCACAGCTTGGGGCTTCCTCCCCGCGTCTCTTGAGCTCTTGAACCACGTTACTTCATCGGGCACACTACTCTTGGGAGAGTCCCCACTCGTCCTCGCTCCTCCTGAACTCCTAAAGTTCCCTCCCGACCTGGGGTAAGGCGAATGTCTGGGCGGCCCCTCCCTCCTGATATGTAGTGCCTCCTCCAGCATGTCGGCTCGATCCGCTGCAGCCTTCAGGTCCTTAATACCTGCTTCTCTCACCCTTACTCGCAACTCAGAATGGAGCACCGACATGAACTTCTCCATCACTATCAGTCGTTCGATATCATCCACCGACTCCGCTTCCTCCGCCTTCAACCATCGTAGGAATTTTCGTTCCATATCCCTGGCGGTCTCGGCGTAAGTCTTTCCCGACGCTCTTGTACACTCTCTGAACCGCTTCCGGTACATCTCCGGAGTCAGCTGGAATGAGTGGAGAACCGCATTCTTAATCGCGTCATAACTAGTACACTCCTCTAGGTCCAGCATGTTATAGGCTTCCCGGGCCTCACCAGTCAATCTGCCCTGAACCAGAGCAGCCCAATCATCTTCCGGCCACTCCTTCAGAGTCGCTATCCGTTCAAAGTGTTCGAAGAACGCCTCAGCTTCTTGTGGTTCGAACGTAGGTAAGTCACGTTCCCTTACCTTGAGGTCATCCCGCCGTGCAGGTAGTGAGGGCAGACCACGTTCAACGCGACGCAATTCGACTTCTTTCTTTGCCTTTATCTCCTCCAGTCGCAGTTGTCTCTCTCCTTCTTCTCGCTGCAGCCGAGCTTCTCGCTCCTCTCGCTGCATTTGCGCTTCTCTCTCCTCTCGCTGCATTTGCGCTTCTCTCTCCTCTCGCTGCATTTGCACTTCTCTCTCCTCTCGTCGCAGCTGGGCTTCCAGTTGCATCTTCATTATTTCCAGTTGCAGGCTCCTCTTACTACAGCCGGACCTTCCACTGCTCCCATGTTCACTGTGAATTCTCTCCACACTGGTAGGCGCTTGGGGAGGCCCTAGTCGGGACGGTTCACCTTTCGACGGCTCTCCTCGGGACGGCTCCTCTTGAGATGGCTCCTCTCCCGTCGCTTCCTCTCGAGCTGTGAGCTGTGCCATGATCTCTATCCTTCGCTCCGCTACCTTAGTCGTCCTCAACCTGATCCCAAAGTGGTTTGCCACTTGTTGGAGCTGGGCCTTGGTACACTCTTCCAAAATTCTCTCGTCCCTTGTGTCAATAAATTTCTTTACTTTGTCTTCCTCCATCTCTATATCATCAAGCATACACGACAGCACAGACAAGTTAGTAGGCACTAATTTCACCGTTTCAGTCCCTTAGCTGGTTGAGTAACAGTACCACCGAATTCACTGGCCACACTGTATTAGTACCCTGGCCACACTTGTCTTGAAATTTGGGCCACACTGTAGCTTGACCCGCGCTTCCTGGCGAAGTTCCCAGTTCTTGGCTACCGGGGTTCGAATCCTGGCAAGGTCGCCAGTTCTCTTGTCACGTGGGGGTGGGCGGTCCGGGGCTCTGCTAACACTCGGCTGCTAGGGGCTCAAAGGCCCAAATACTCAGCCCCACCGACTCCCTGGATTCACCGGAGTCTCCTTGGTCACACAAGAGAGGACCAACAATGCCCACCTCCGCAGGTCTTTGCTTCCACCACAAAGGGGTGCCACTGATTCACCCTGGAAGCCCTTCAGTCAAACACGGGAAAACTGCTGTTAACAGTTCCGGCCTAGACCCGTGGGGGAGTGAAGGAAGACTCAGGCTTACCTATAACCATAACCTCCCTGAGTCTTGCCTGCCAGACAAAAAAAGGTTGCAGGAACTCCTTTCCCGCCTGTCTTCTCTATCTTCCTCTTAGCAAGGTCGCCAGCTGGGTTATTATATCTGCACCCCAGCAATGCAGTTCAGTGGGTGTATTATATATTGTTTGTAGCCAGAAATGTATGCTCATAGAGAAATATCATAAATGGAGGCACACTCAAACACAGTAATAAAATGTGTGGATTTACTGATGCAAATTACATGAACACACACACACAATCACAAGTAATACATGAATATGGAATATGGATAATGAGTCTGGAGATCGTCAGCCTCTTCTTCCACGACCTCCAACACTCCTTCAACTGGGCAGGAAGACAGGAGTCTCACACTCTCACAGGAGGGCCTCTTCACCACATCGGCACCTCTTCTTCACTGTCCTGCCATCCATACACAGTCCTCTCTGACAGTCCTGGACACAAGCTGCTTTGCAGCCTATTCTACTAGTCTTGCTGCCACATACACAAGTAAATATTGTGGCCTAACTAGCCTACTCATACAAGGGGTAATGGGAGGGAAAATGATCTACCTTACACTCCTGGCTCACGACGCCTGTCCCTCGATGGTGTGAGGTTCCCACGCTTCCTTGGGTCGATCCTTGACGATCCAGGACGTTCCACAGGTCCTCAAGTGTCGTGAAGCCTTCGCGTCGTCGCCGTTCCAATCCCTGAGATTCAGCTGCCCCAATCCTGGTTCATCGATGGGCGCTGAGCTAATCACTATTTTCCCCACACTCGCCTCTCCCACAAGGCGTTGCTCCTTGTCCTAGGCACGGTGTCGTCCTTCCAAGATTCTCAGTGGATGTGACCCCAGTCACAGCTAGGCCTGCCCGCCCACCTTCCAGACCTCAACGTCCAGCCAGCGGCGCCGCCCAGCGTCGTCGCCGACTATTTTCCAAGTTTGGCACTTCTCTGCTCACTGAACTTGGTTCCTCTTTTGCTTCCCAGAAGCGCAGGGTCTCCAATAACTATGATGGGCTGCGATGGCCAGCTCAATCCACTGAACAAGGCTTGCAGAGCCTCCAATTCTTGAGAGCAGACCGAGGCGCGTCCTGTCGCTTCCAAGGTCAGAACAACTCTGACGTTGGCGCCGCCCGGGGCACTCGGTGACGTCATGGCGGGCCCTGATTGGTCGCCCGCGACCTACGTCGGCCAATCCGCGATCGGCTTGTGTCCCTTCCAAAAGGTCATATCTGCCGTAGGGGATACTGTTTCATTTTATAACAGGGCGCCAATTTTCCTTTATTTACAACTTATAATATAACTTCCTTCCCTTAACTGGCAGCCGGTCTGGTCGCCACATATATCATTAGACTCCCTGAACCTCAGAGAATCAGTAGGGAGAGCTGATATGACTCTTTAAGCCGGCAAACGAAAGAAATAGGAGAGGGCACCGTAACAACTATTACAGCTAAGCAGCTGAAATCCTTTCTATTATTTCTTTAATTGAGAAAGTTATAGATCAGTCGAAGAGATTTAGTTTATTTGATTTTGAGATATCTAACGTTATATGTTAGCCTCATAAAAGTCAAATGAGAATAATTGCTTGATTCATCAACATATAATCTTTTTACCATTAATCAATTCATCTAATGTTTCTTATTAGTATTTAGTAGAATTACTAATTTTTATTCGAGGAAGAACCAGCCTCGATGAAGCGTACTGAGAGTAGATTACTTCTGGTATTAACACCCAATTTTGTGAAGGACGGAAAGTATATTCTCAAACATTAAAGTTATACAGCCCATTAACGTTTAAAGAATAATCTTTAATAGTTTCATATCCATAGGCACTGGTATTTCAGTCCTTATCGTTTAACTTTATCTGTTTCCCTTTTCAGTCAAAATAGGGTGGCCATTCGATTAATTTAAATAAATCTCGTAATTAAATATCAATCAATTAATAGAGAGTAAGCTTACTTCCCAACATGGAGGAAAAAATTAGAGGAAAAACAGTCCAAGATGGACCTTGTCATACGGAAATGCAAAGAGTCCGAAAAGATATTTATACCAACAGTAAAGGAAAACGGTAGGAGAAAGTATCTCTTATGTATGTCTATTAACCCATGGTTTAATAGACAGTGTCAGGAAGCAAAACTGAGAACAGGAAGCAGTGTAGGAAGTACAGAAGACAATGGACAGAGGACAACATGATCAGATGCAACAAAACTAGGAATGATTACATAAACACAAGAGTATCAGAAAGAAATTATGAGAAAGATATTGCGATCAAAGCGAAAAAGGAACCTAAATTAATTACTACATAGCCATATAAGAAGCAAAATGTCGGTGAACGACCAAGAAAAAAGACTAAGGAAAAATGAGAGTTACTTTAGATTTTAGTCACTCTCAATCTCTTTCAAACTCACTCTGAAATCTCTCAACAGAGTGATTGAAGAGAGATTTGAACAGAAAGTGACAAGGGAATCTGCGTGGCACTGAATGCCAGTTTCCATGGAGTGTTCACAACCGAGCCTGAACAGCTCCCATTGTTAGAAGAGATTACCCTAGATGAAAGACTATCAGATATTGAGGTGACAGGAGAGGAGGTAATGAAACAGTTGACAACACTGGATGCAACTAAAGGCTGCAACAAGACAAAGTTTCACCGTGGATACTTAAAGAGGTGGCACAGGCCCTGAGTGTGCCTCTGGCAATGATCTTTAATGAGTCACTTATGATGGGAGAATTGACCAATTGCCCGAAGAGGGCAAATGTCATACAGATTTTCAAGAAAGGGGATAAGTAAGATGAACTTAACTATACACCTGTATCACTGAGAAGCATCCTTGTAAAATATTTGAAAGAATAATTAGGCTAAGGCTGATTGCACACCTAGAGAAAATTAGGCTTGTAAACAAACATCAACATGGATTCGGCAAGGGGAAATCTTGCCTTACAAACCTTACGGAATTCTATGATAAAATAACGAGGATAAGGCAACACAGAGAACGTTGAGCCGACTGCATATTTCTGGACTCAAAAAGCCTTTGATACAGTTCCGCACAGGAGACTGCTATTCAAACTTGAGAGGCAGGCGTTAGTTAGCGGAAAGGCCCTAGCATGGGTAATGTTACGGTGCCCTCTCCTATTTCTTCCATTTGCCTGCTTTAAGAGTCATATCAGCTTTATCTACTGATTCTCTGAGATACAGGGAGTCTGTTGATATATGTGGGGACCAGATCGGCCGCCTGATAAGGGAGAAATTTACATTATAAGTTGTAGGTAAGAGGAAAGTGGCGCCCTGATATAAATGAAAGAGTACCCCCTACCTGCAGATATGCCGTTTTGTAAAGGACGCTAGCCGATTGCGGATTGGTCGACTTAGCTCACGGGCGACCAATCAGAGCCCACCGTGACGTCACCGAGTGCCCCGGGCGGCGCCAACGTCAGAACTGGTCTGACTTCGAAGGGGAGAGGACGTTTCTCGGTCAGGTTGGAAGGATTTGAGGCTCTACAAGCCTTACTCAGTGGATTAGAGCTAGCCATCGCAGCCCACCATCGTCATTGGAGACCCTGCGCTTCTGGGAAGCAAGAAGAAGCTAAGTTCATCGAGCAGAGGAGTGCCAAACTTGGAAAATTGGTCGGCGACGACGCTGGGTGGCGCCACTTGACACTGAGGGTTTGGATCTCTCTCTCTCTCTCTCTATCTCTCTCTCTCTCTCTCTCTCTCTCTCTCTCTCTCTCTCTCTCTCTCTCTCTCTCTCTCTCTCTCTCTCTCTCTCTCTCTCTCTCTCTCTCTCTCCCTCTCCCTCTCCCTCTCCCTCCCTCTCTCTCTCTCTCTCTCTCTCTCTCTCTCTCTCTCTCTCTCTCTCTCTCTCTCTCTCTCTCTCTCTCTCTCTCTCTCTCTCTTTCTCTCTCTTTCTCTCTCTCTCTCTCTCTCTCTCTCTCTCTCTCTCTCTCTCTCTCTCTCTCTCTCTCTCTCTCTCTCTCTCTCTCTCTCTCTCTCTCTCTCTCTCTCTCTCTCTCTCTCTCTCTCTCTCTCTCTCTCTCTCTCTCTCTCTCTCTCTCTCTCTCTCTCTCTCTCTCTCTCTCTCTCTCTCTCTCTTCCCACAGAGATATTAGGAATAACTGCTCAGTGTCAGAGTAGTTAACAAGTGAAATGCATTAGGCAGTGATGTGGTGGAGGTTGACTCCATACACACTTTCGAATGTAGATATGACAGAGCCCACTAGGCTCAGGAACCTGTACAGTGGTTGAATGACAGTTGAGAGGCGGGACCAAAGAGCTAAAGTTCAACCCCCCGCAAGCACAACTAGGTGAATAATGGCGCAGAAGCGTTTGGAAGTTTCAATAAAACACACGAAGGACTCGACGTTTCTCTCAATTTCCGACCAAAAAGGTTTCGACCTCTATCTCTCAACCTCTATCCGACTCTCAGCCTCACACAACCTCTCAACTCCCCTATGCCTGTCAGCTTCTCCATAATTTTCAGACCCAGTATGCCCTTCCTACCCTAGACCTTCCTACCTACCTTCCTAGATGCCCAGACCACTTTCGCCCCCCCAGGCACTTTCCCCTAGATCCCAGTCGCCCCAAGACACCCCCAACCCCCCAGATTCCACCATACTCCCAGAGAAAAGGTGAACTCTGGTACCAGATTTTTCCAAGAAGAGTCTCAAGGATTGGTACACCAATGCTGATGAAGTATCTAATAAAGCAAAAGTGGTAAAAGAAAGAGTTAGTGAGGCAGATCCTGACCTAGTTGCAATAGTGGAAACTAAAATAAATGTCACGATCTCAGATGAAATCTCTCCAGAGGACTACCAGGTGATTTTAAAAGAAAGGACACAGAGACAGAGAGGGGAAGTGGCATTACTAATAAAGTGGAAATGGAAGTTTGAAGACCTGGAAAATCGGAGTACCAATGAAAGCACAAGCTCCATACATAGAATTCTGACAGTAGATGAGAGGAAGATAGTGATCTTGGTAACCTACCTTCCCTCACCCATCAGTTGAAGACCCAGCAAGGAGTATGACAACAACAACAAAGCATGTATAGTTGAACTACAAAAGGCAGCGACATTAGCTCACAGAATGAGAGCGAAACTGCTGATCATTGGGGACCTAAATCACGAAGAGGTAAATTGGGAATCAAGGAAACCCAATGGCGGGGACGAAACGTGGGGAGCAAAGTTAGTAGATGTTATAGACAGGAATTTTCTAACACAACATGTGAAGGAAGACACAAGGAAAAGAGGAGGGGGATACACCGAGCCTATTAGACCTGATTTTCACCCAGAACGTAGAAAACATCGAGAATTTGGAACATGAAATACCTCTAGGACGCCAGTGACCATTGTGTCCTAATCTTTGACTACATGATGGAACTCAAAAATGTGATCATGTGACAAGAGATCTGGGAAAGGAGAGTTGACTACAGGAAAAGGGACTACAGGAGAATAAGGGATTATCTGGGAGAAGTGCAGTGGGAGTGTTGGAAATTTCCAACACTAACATACTACCATTGTATTATAATACATCATTATTATATACTAATTACAGTAGTTATTAATTTCAGTAACAGTAGTGTTAACCTAAATTAATATTTCTTTATCTGAGCCTATTGCTAATATTCTCACGACATCGAGAGGCAGGATTGCGTCAGGTAATGTACATTTAAACATATTTATTACCAATATGTTAGAGAATTGAATGTGGTTCTCCAAAATTATCAGTATTCTGTATAATAATTAACTACGAATAATATAGCTCCCAATAATCCAAAACCGAGAGTTATTACCTGAAATTATTATCAAGTAGCAGGTTCATCTGTTACATACGAATGCTATGGAGGAAATAAAATTTCTCTCCATTTCTCGATTAACACCGTTTAACGAGAATATGATACTATTTAATTCCCAATAATTGCAACCCGGTTCTCATTAACGCATTACATCAGTAATTACACGGAAAAGAATTATCCGTGATTAGTAATTTCTGTTGTGAATGCGAGAGACAAGTTGAGGAAGGGAGGAGAGACGCCGCCATTATTCGCCATGCTGCTTCGCTAGAGACGCCAACAATCACATCGTGCGTCCCGGGATAGTCGATTTCCATCAATACTACGTTAGGCCCTTGCATTTAATAGGCCTAGGAGCGTGCAATTGCTCAGTAGCAATATGGAATTGCTTCGGTGGACAACCAGAAGGTTAAGTGCTCTAATATTTGTTATATCGTGAGATCTCTAGGTATATCATTTTACTGTGCACTGTCCATCGTTATGCTATGCGACCTCCCCAAACAATAAGTACGTCCATAAAGAACTAAATTTATTCCTTTTATGGCATAGTGAGGATATTATATAGTAGGTGTAACCAATTAGTATATATAGTTGAAATTTCAGCTTGTGTTGTAAGCGGTCGTGGACATAATGTTCCCACGCCATGCTTGAACCAACCCGTTCTCGCAAATTTAATAAGTCAATATTGACTTATTAAATATGTGCATAGGTGACATACTTAACATAATAGTTTCCCTGAAAAAACTTCACAGAAAACACCGACCTCACCTAACCTACTTAGTATGTTAAGATAAGCATCTTATTGCTTCGTAATTACAATTATTACCTAACCTATACCTATAATAGGTTAAGTAACAATTGTAATTACGAAGCTATAAGATGCTTATTTTAACATACTAAGTAGGTTAGGTAAGGTCGGTGTTTTCTATGAAGCTTTTCAAGGGAAACTATTATGTTTAGTATGTCACCTATGCATGCAACTAATAAGTCAATATTGACTTATTAAATTTGCGAGAACGGGTTGCTTGAACTCACGTGTTGCCACAAGTAGCAGACGACGCTATTGCACCTCTACCTCTCCGTTCACTATTACAGCTAAGCAGCTGAAATCCTTTCTATTATTTCTTTATTGAGAAAATTATAGATCAGTCGAAGAGATTTAGTTTATTTGATTTGAGATATCTAACGTAATATGTTAGCCTCATAAAAGTCAAATGAGAATAATTGCTTGATTCATCAACATATAATCTTTTTACCATTAATCAATTCATCTAAGGTTTCTTAATAGTATTTAGTAGAATTACTAATTTTTATTCGAGGAAGAACCAGCCTCGATGAAGCGTACTGGGAGTAGATTACTTCTGGTATTAACCCCCAATTTTTGTGAAGGACGGAAAGTATATTCTCAAACATTAATGTTATACAGCCCATTAACGTTTAAAGAATAATCTTTAATAGTTTCATATCCATAGGCACAGGTATTTCCGTCCTAATCGTTTAACTTTATCTGTTTCCCTTTTCAGTCACAATAGGGTGGCCCTTCGATTAATTTAAATAAATCTCTTAATTAAATATCAATCAATTAATAGAGAGTAAGCTTACTTCCCAACAGGGAGGAAAAAATTAGAGGAAAAACAGTCTAAGATGGACCTTGTCATAGGGAAATGCACGGAATCCGAAACGGAAATGCAAGGAGTCCGAAAAGATATTTATACCAACAGTAAAGGAAACGGTAGGAGAAAGTATCTCTTATGTATGTCTATTAAACCCATGGTTTAATAGACAGTGTGAGGAAGCAAAAATGAGAACAGGAAGCAGTTTAGGAAGTACAGAAGACAATGGACAGAGGACAACATGATCAGATGCAACAAAGCTAGGAATGATGACATAAACACAAGAAGAGTATCAGAAAGAAATTATGAGAAAGATATTGCGATCAAAGCGAAAAAGGAACCTAAATTAATTACTACATAACCATATAAGAAGAAAATGTCGGTGAACGACCCAGAGACAAGACTAAGGAAAAATGAGAGTTACTTTAGATTTTAGTCACTCTCAATCTCATTCAAACTCACTCTGATATCTCTCAACAGAGTGATTGTAGAGAGATTTGAACAGAAAGTGACAAGGGAATCTGCGTGGCACTGAATGCCAGTTTTCATGGAGTGTTCACAACCGAGCCTGAACAGCTCCCATTGTTAGAAGAGATTACCCTAGATGAAAGATTATCAGATATTGAGGTGACAGGAGAGGAGGTAATGAAACAGTTGACAACACTGGGTGCAACTAAAGGCTGCAACAAGACAAAGTATCACCGTGGATACTTAAATAGGTGGCACAGGCCCTGAGTGTGCCTCTGGCAATGATCTTTAATGAGTCACTTATGATGGGAGAATTGACCAATTGCCCGAAGAGGGCAAATGTCATACAGATTTTCAAGAAAGGGGATAAGAAGGATGAACTTAACTATACACCTGTATCACTGAGAAGCATCCTTGTAAAATATTTGAAAGAATAATTAGGCTAAGGCTGATTGCACACCTAGAGAAAATTAGGCTTGTAAACAAACATCAACATGGATTCGGCAAGGGGAAATCTTGCCTAACAAACCTTACGGAATTCTATGATAAAATAACGAGGATAAGGCAACACAGAGAACGTTGAGCCGACTGCATATTTCTGGACTCAAAAAGCCTTTGATACAGTTCCGCACAGGAGACTGCTATTCAAACTTGAGAGGCAGGCGTTAGTTAGCGGAAAGGCCCTAGCATGGGTAATGTTACGGTGCCCTCTCCTATTTCTTCCATTTGCCTGCTTTAAGAGTCATATCAGCTTTCTCTACTGATTCTCTGAGATACAGGGAGTCTGTTGATATATGTGGGGACCAGATCGGCCGCCTGATAAGGGAGAAATTTACATTATAAGTTGTAGGTAAGAGGAAAGTGGCGCCCTGATATAAATGAAAGAGTACCCCCTACCTGCAGATATGCCGTTTTGTAAAGGGACGCTAGCCGATTGCGGATTGGTCGACTTAGCTCACGGGCGACCAATCAGAGCCCACCGTGACGTCACCGAGTGCCCCGGGCGGCGCCAACGTCAGAACTGGTCTGACTTCGAAGGGGAGAGGACGTTTCTCGGTCAGCTATGAAGGATTTGAGGCTCTACAAGCCTTACTCAGTGGATTAGAGCTAGCCATCGCAGCCCACCATCGTCATTGGAGACCCTGCGCTTCTGGGAAGCAAGAAGAAGCTAAGTTCATCGAGCAGAGGAGTGCCAAACTTGGAAAATTGGTCGGCGACGACGCTGGGTGGCGCCACTTGACACTGAGGGTTTGGATCTCTCTCTCTCTCTCTCTCTCTCTCTCTCTCTCTCTCTCTCTCTCTCTCTCTCTCTCTCATCTCTCTCTCTCTCTCATCTCTCTCTCTCTCTCTCTCTCTCTCTCTCTCTCTCTCCCTCTCCCTCTCCCTCTCCCTCCCTCTCTCTCTCTCTCTCTCTCTCTCTCATCTCTCTCTCTCATCTCTCTCTCTCTCTCTCTCTCTCTCTCTCTCTCTCTCTCTCTCTCGTCTCTCTCTCTCCTCTCTCTCTCTCTCTCTCTATTCTCTCTCTCTCTCTCTCTCTCTCTCTCTCTCTCTATCTCTCTCTCTCTCTCTCTCTCTCTCTCTCTCTCTCTCTCTCTCTCTCTCTCTCTCTCTCTTCTCTCTCTCTCTCTCTCTCTCTCTCTCTCTCTCT